>NW_026651477.1:0-261296 GCF_028751815.1 Salvia miltiorrhiza | reverse complement strand
TGATAGACTTGCTAAGTCCAGACTCCAAAGTCAGATTGCTAACATCCAAGGGCGTTCAGACCTCCAATCCATTAAGAAACTGAAACAAGCTCGGCAAGCGCTTGCTAACATTCTTCTTAAAGAGGAGACACATTGGCGTCAGCGCGCGAAACAACATTGGTTGCAAGAGGGAGATTGCAACACCAAATTCTTCCACACCATGGCTTCGGCGAGACGCAAAAAGAACAGCATAGCTCGCCTCCAACGCGATGATGGCAGTTGGACGGAAGATGTGGATGATATTAAGCTTGTTGCTCGTAGCTATTTTGAAAACTTGTTTGATGAGTCTAACGCTGTTACTGACTTTCACCGTGTTCTTGACCGCCTCACTCCAGGAATCAATGAAGCTATGAACGAGGAGCTCACCAAACCTTTCACTCTGGAAGAATTCAAAGCCGCTGTTTTTCAGATGCACCCGGATAAGTCGCCGGGACCGGATGGGTTCAATCCTAAATTCTACCAAAATTGCTGGGAAGTGGTTGGCGTGGAGGTCTTTCATAGCTGCTGCACTTGGCTGGAAAATGAGAGCTTTCCCCGAGGCCTCAATCACACCATGGTGTCTCTCATCCCAAAGGTGGACGTGCCCTCAAACATGAAGGAACTCCGGCCCATTGCCCTCTGCAACGTCATCTACAAGATACTTTCCAAAGTCTTGTGCAACCGGCTGAAAAAGGTGCTGCCCGGTCTGATCGATCGTTCTCAGTCTGCGTTCGTGGAGGGACGTATGATCCAAGATAACATATTGATTGCTTTCGAAGCCATACATTCAATGAAAAAGAAAACTCGGGGTAAGCACGGCTTCTTTGCTCTAAAAATCGACATAAGTAAAGCATATGATAGAGTTGACTGGAATTACCTTGATGCTATACTTTCCCGGTTTGGTTTCTGCGCTAAATGGAGAGCTTGGATGAAAATGTGCGTTGGTACAGTCTCGTATGATATCTTAGTTAATGGGGATCCCGTTGGACCTATTATTCCAGGAAGAGGCCTTCGCCAGGGAGACCCGCTCTCCCCCTATCTCTTTATCTTGTGCGCAGAGGGCTTATCTGCTATGGTCCGTCATGAAACAGCGCGTGGCTCTCTTCACGGGCTTCAAATTGGTCGGGGAGGGCCTGCTATTTCTCATCTTCTTTTCGCTGACGATTGCATGTTCTTTTGTCGGGCTTCGGAGACGGAGTGCTCGGTACTTAAAAGTGTGCTTGGTGCTTATGAATCTGCCTCTGGCCAGGCTATTAATTTCCAGAAGTCTGGTGTGTTCTTTAGCTCAAATGTGGATGCGAACACTCGTGATATTATCTCTCACTCCCTGGGAGTTCACTCTCCCTTGAACACGGGCCGTTACTTAGGCTTGCCCTCTTTGATTGGACGCAAAAAGAAGGAGATTTTTCAATATCTTCGAGATCGACTTTGGAGTCGTATTCAAGGATGGAATGGGAAGAAACTCTCAAAGGCGGGGAAGGAAATTCTCATTAAAGGTGTCGCGCAAGCTATCCCGTCTTTTTGTATGAGTATCTTTTCTCTCCCGATTGGCCTAACGGACGAGTTAGAACGCATGATGAACTCCTTCTGGTGGGGCAATAAGGGCGGCGTTGGAAAAGGGATTAACTGGTTGAAGTGGGAGCGACTTTGCGTTGACAAAAAACTAGGCGGCTTAGGCTTCCGGAGCCTGCAGCTCCTCAATATTGCCATGTTGGGTAAGACGGGATGGAGACTAATTGATGAGCCAGAGGCGTTGGTATGTAAGGTTCTCAAGGCAAAGTACTTTCCGCGGGGAGACTTCCTTACAGCAAAAGTGGGCCACAGCCCTAGCTACGCCTGGCGGAGTATCTGCTCTGCGCAAGATATTGTTCGGCGAGGTATGAGATGGAGGATCGGGGACGGCTCTCGAGTGCGGGTGTTTGAGGATCCGTGGCTCAGAAAAGACGACTCCTTCTTCGTTGCTTCTCCCTGCCCTCCCGATTTTGCTGGTATCAAGGTGAAGGAGCTGATAAACCCTGATTCTGGTACTTGGAATAGAGATCTGTTGCATGAGCTGGTTAATGTGGGTGATGCTCGACATATTATTAGCATTCCCATCTTCTCTACACCTCGTGATGACAAGCTTATCTGGCATTATTCGAATAATGGAAGATATTCAGTTAAGAGTGCTTATAGACTAGCTAGCTCGCTAGTACTTGATGACACTCACCAGGTTGAAGGACAATGGGCAAGCTTGTGGAAGCTCAAAGTCCCACCAAAAGTCAGAAACTTCCTTTGGAGAGCAGGCAGAAATAATTTACCCACTAAAGATAAGCTCCTTTCGCGTGGAATTACTGTTGGAGGCGAGTGCGTGCTGTGTCAGACCGGCTTTGAGAACCTTTGGCATTTGTTTTTTCAATGTCCGTTTGCTGATGAATGTTGGAGGATAAGCAATCTGCAGCCGCTCATTGAGGCCATCATTGATAGCTGTGAATCCTTCTCTGAAGCTCTTTTCAAGATTATGGGAGGTTCGGTAGAGGAAACCACTGCTCGGATCTGCATGACTCTTTGGCAAATATGGAAGGATCGCAATACCGTGGTGTGGAAGAACGCGACCCCAAGTCCAGTTAACACGATTTTACAAGCGGCACATGCAAGGGCTGAATGGTTGCTGGCCTGGTCGCGGCGTCCCCAGCGCAACCCTCAGCTGGAGGCGGCGACGACCTGCAAGGGCTGGCATCCCCTTCCTCTTGGAACTGTCAAATGTGATGTGGATGCAGCCTTCTTCAAAGATGACTACTCGATGGGCATTGGGCTCGTTCTGCGCGATCATGAGGGTGCTTTCATTCTCGGCAAATCTGTCAAAATGTCGGGGTTGAGAAGTGTGGAGGAAGGTGAGCTCATTGGCATTAAGGAGGCCCTCTCTTGGCTCAAAGACCTGGGTTACATGCGCGGCTGGATTGACTCGGATAGCAAACGGGCATGCGACGCCGTGAGCTCGGGGGAGAGGAATATCACAGAACTTGGCGTTATTGCTGCCCTTTGTCGAGCCGACCTGCTGCTCCTTCCAGATTTTCGTCTCCGTCATATTAGGAGAAATCAAAATACCATCGCTCATTGTTTAGCGAAGGCCGCGAGAGATATTACGACACAACATGTTTGGAATGAGCCCCCAACCTTTGTGGTGGGTCATCTCCATGTACCATGCTCTTGTGATTAATAAGATATCTTCTCTTTTCTTCAAAAAAAAAAAAAAAAAAAGACTGCAATGATTAAAAACACCCTGGCTTCTGATGGAATGAGAAAAGTCGCAGTATCTATTAAATTTACCAGAGTAACGAGCAGTATATGTTTATTTATGGATAACTAATTCTCATGGTTGAATTTGGTGCAACTTTTCAAACTTTAATGCGCTTATTAAATGAAATATATATATATATAGGGCGCGCTCCAGTGAAACCCCCTATTTTTCGTGTAACATGAGGACAATTAATCAGACATATAATACTAATGAACAAGGCGTATATCTAACGAACAAGAATGTATATACTGATGAAAAATAAAATTTAAAAAATTGGTAATGAATAAAACATATATACTGATGAACAAGATATTATATACTGATGAATAACAAAATTTAAAATATTATGCTCCCTCTAGGATTCGAACCCTGCGAAAAAAAATCACCCTCCAGATACAATATCAACCATAGGATTGATAAAATAAACGCACCAGATCGTGCCCTAAATCTCACTAAAATTAGGGGGTCTAATTGGAGCGGCCCCATATATATATATTAGTTTCTTTTGGGATAACTAGTTTTGCTCTTGTGCGATGTACGTGAAACATTATTTTTAATAATAAATATTATTTTAAAGTATTTTTTATATTTAAAATTCAATTATTTAATAATATTATATGAATGTTAAAACTTTTATGTTGTATAATATATGAATATGAACAATTATTACTCGTTCTTTCAAATAAAATTTATCGTTGATGTTGTTAGAGTAGGACGAATAAGTGTTTGGAATGAAACATCATATGATAGTAATATATCAACAAGAAGATCGATAGATGCATAAACATCATTATCACCACTATTTGTTGCATCTCTAATACCAACATTTACTAAATATATTATTTATATATATTTACTTAACACGTGTTATTATTTTACACAAAAATGTGTATTATATATTTCATTAAAAAAAATACCTTAGAATATATTTTTAATCATAAATCTTATCAATATAAATATTTTAATAATATTATAATTATTTATTGAACAGTTTATTTACATTTTATCCGTATGACTAACAAATATAAAATATTTAAAAGAAAAAAAAATTAACTAATACTTTAATTAGGGTAATATGAAAAATTACAACAGAAAAATATTCATATAATTTGAAGTAGACGAAATTAAGAATAAATTAAAAAATTATTTCTAAAAATAGTAAAGTGATTTTGACGAAAAAACATAACTTACTAATTTAGTTATGTAAGTGGTTAAGCTTTCGTATACATAGAGAGATTTCTTTAGGGGTAAAAGTGCAAGAGTATATTATTATTCCTCATATATGAGTGTATAATATCTAAAAGTCATAATAAAAAATTCGACTTCCAAATTATATATTTTAAATATATACATATAATTTGCTAAAACTAATATGAGCTACACGACCAACAAATTATATATTTTAAATATATACATATAATTTGCTAAAACTAATATGAGCTACACGACCAACTTGAAGATTGTCCAAAACCATGCATTGCACGAATGTTAATAGTATTAATTTATAGAAGTCTTCTCTAGTTACACCTTAGGTGGTCATCGATCGTATTTTATCATGCTTAGTAATAAAGTTCTATAACTATGTAAACTATCTAATCTTCAAATATAAAATCAATACGACAATGATTTACGAATTTAAACTTATCACTTAACTAAAAGGTAAATAAAATATTCTAAATATAAAACTTGTTGCAGTCTTAAGAACTTAATATAGGAGTAAAATGATATATACCCATTAATTTTAAAAGATAAAACCTAAAAATATTAGCTTTTTATAAAGCATATAAATATATCAATTTTGAATATATATTTTTATCCTTATGTCGAGCATTAGTGTATTTTGCACTGATATTCGACTTGTAATCGATAAAAATCGAGCATTAATACATTTATCACAAATACTCTAATGCTCGATATACTCAACTCGTAATGATCGAGTATTAGTGTATTTATCACTAATGTTCGATATGCATTAGTCGAGCATGTAGAGCAAAATTCGTGATTTCAACAATTTTTGTGAATCAAGTAAGAGTAATTTTGTCCTTTCAAGCTCAAAATGATTAGTAGTAGTTTTTATAGTTTTCTTTTATAATGGGCATTTTTTATTTTTTATCTTTGAGAATGGGTAAAAGTAACCATTAACCCATTAATATATATTGAACTTATACAATATATATAGCAAAAATAAATATTAATTACCAAACATGAACAATTCATTTATACTGATTATATATATACGTTGAATCCAAATTCATTATTTATATGTTACTACTTTCTTATTGTATAGCTTTATGAAAATAATTCAAATATATACTCATAGAGAAAAGGTGTTTCATTTGATAAAATACAATGCAAAAATTCTGAAAATTAATGAATTATTGTAGCTATATATATCAAATATTTGCATAGCTAGCTCACCAAAAAATTAAAAGGTATCGGTCCCATTATATGAATACACTAAGTGAGGACAACAAAGCAACTGTACAAAAATTATTATTAAAATAATTCCTCCATAATCATCACGAGCGTTAAAAGTGGAATACGAGAATCATAGCATGTTTAATTATTAGTATGATTTAATTTAATATAATTATTATAGGAAACATTAGAAAGAGAAAATGAAAAGAGCGAATGCAAATGGACGGGGTTGGCATGTGAGGTGGGACCCACAAAGTGAAAGATCCCCCGTTTTTGGCGGACTACGGTCTCTCTGTCTGTTAAGTTGGTGGCGGACACCCTTTTCATCTCTACGATGTATATACCAAATTTTCCAATAAAATATAGTATTTATTTTAATCTTGCCCTTACTTTTACACTTCAACATTTTCTTCTTTTCCATGCTTCATCGCCGTTACGGAGGATAGTTTGAAGAAGCAAAAAAATAAGGAAGAATCAACAATAATAAAAATTGATAGTATCAAAAGGTAAAAAGAAAGTTTAAAAATAAAAATAAAAGATGAGAGAAAATAATTTTTTAAAATTTTAACTTTTACATTTTAAATCAAATACTTACATAATTAAATACATCAAATTGAAGCTTTTATCGTGATCTTTAATTTGATATTTATATTAAATATTCGAATTTCACAATTTTAGAAAGAATTAAAACATAAAAATAAGAAGATAAAGAAAAAAGAAATAAAAAGAAAATATAATTTATAAATAAACCTTCAATTTTATTATAACTAGAAAATTGTCATTTAATTTTAAAATCAATTTGAAGTGCTTAATTAAAATATCCAGCTCGGTCCTTTGCTTCATCATCTGAATATGTTTAAATTTCACAATTGACATTTGACCATTAATTCTTAGCTACTTGAGATGGCTAGGGTGTTAGCTCACGTTCGCTTTATAAACAGATTAAGCAACATAGTATTATTTTTAAAATCATTTGAATTCGATTTGGAAATTTTATTGCGAGTTTTTCTTTAGATTTTAGGCAGTTCGAGCTAGATGAGATGGCTAGTACTGTAAAGTTTGTTAGGTAGACAAGTATTAAGTGGAAACTTAAAAAGGGTAATTAAGAGATGTTGTCAGATTGATAAATCAAGTCTCACTACAAAATTCGCGCAAAATAGCTACGGAAATTTCCGTAGCTAAAAACACTAATTCCGTAGCTAAACAGTTTTACCTACGGATCGGGAACGGATGTCGTCCGTAGGTATATCGCTCGTCGCTAAATTTTTAGCTACGGAAATACGATCCCTCGCTAACGTTAGCTACGGATTTAGCTACGGAAATATCCCTCGCTGGAATGTGTCGCCGTAATCGTCGTCTAACAGTCACCAACGGACTTAGCTACGGAAAAATCCGTAGCTAAATAGCTACGGAAAAATCCGTAGCTAGTCCGAATCAGGCGACAGGAGTTTCTTCACCGGCTATTTGGATTTAGCTACGGAAAAATCCGTAGCTAATCCGTAGCTAAGTTGCTAAAATTTTGTAATTTTTATTTTAATTTTTGTTTACCTAGATACAACCTGTTATTTACTCGATTTCTAGCAGAACTAACAACAATTAATATTATTTCAATATCCAACACACATACTCATTATCCCAAAATAATCAATATCAAAGTCATAAACCAAAATAGTCATAAATCAAGATAGTTTAGAAATCACGTATCTAACAAGTATTTCAAAACCAAACACCTAGAAATAGTAGTCACAAACCAAAATAGTTTAAAAATCACATATCTAACAAGTATTTCAAAACCAAGCACCTAGAGTTAGTCGATATCAAAATCAAAACACATGTATAATCATGGAACATGTGATGGTGGATTTGGATGGCTAATGGCGCTGCTTGATTGCCCTTGCAACTGCTTGATAATTTCCATTGCAACTTTAACATGTTCTTCTAATCGAGATGTCCTTTCTCGCTCCGCTTGAAGCTGCTCCTCTACATCTCCTAGGCGAGTGGCATACTGCTCTTTGTCAATGTCGGACATAGCTGAAGTACTACTCTCTCCCGATATATTGGTCTTCAAGGTCGATGCGAGACTACCTGTGCCAAACAATCTTTGCTTTTTATCTAAACCGCCTCCCAAGACATCTAGATATATCTTGTTCATATCCACGGGCGTATCAGGATTAGATTGGCCCATCTCTGCAGCAATTTCTTGTACCTCCACCTAATTGATAAAAAATGTTATATAAAACATATTAAAATATACACTATTAAAGACATATACTTGTTTCAACCAATCTACAACCAACAAATTTCATAAGCTACACTAAAATGATTAAAGTATTGCTAATTCACTAAATTTGATTCTTCCAAGGGATTCAAGATCTCTACTTATGTCTATCGGTGGATTCGACATGTAATCACTCTACTCTATCAAATCAAGGCTACCAAGCCATTTACACGAAAGGCTATGTTTGATAAGAAATAAGCTCCAAGAAAGATGAATAGCTCCATCTATTGATGTAAAAGATTTGCATCCTATCTACTAATGATTGAAGTCTTATAATTTAAGATAATGAATGGTGAGATTAAACAAGTTTGTAATGCTATTAATTCCATAAAAATGAGATAAAACTTCTTTCATATTAAAGAATTTTAAATAACTTACATCGATTCTTTCAGACTTCTTATCGGTGTAAGTCCCATCCTTCTTCACGTGTAAAGCTCGAAAAGAGTCATATATCACACTCGACACTGGGACTCCCTTCGTTGCAGCCTGTTTATGAAGATATAAACAAACATTTATATACGATAAATAATAATAATAATAATAATAATAATAATAATAATAATGATATTAACTTTAGGTACTCACCAACTCTTGAGCGATAACCTCAACAGATTTTGACCCACCCTTATGTTTGACAATCCCGGTGCCCGGTCCATCAGGTTCAGATAACCTGCATTGTCTTGCCTTTTCCGACTTTGCTTTGACACTTTCGGTATCCCAATATTCACAAAGGTCCTTCCATGCATCCTCGTCAATGTATCCAGGCATACCTCCTCCCTCAACTGCATCATCCCTCTTTAACTTCATGTTGTGCACGAAGTCGCTATACCTCATGGCTGCCCTTTGAGACCATTTTTTGTAGACTTGATTCTCAAACTTTTCAGGCCATGTGTACACTTTCTATAGAAAAATTACTCATTAATATTTATTAAAGATAAATGTAAAATAACATAAATCAATATATAACACTTACTTTGAATTCATCAAAGTAAAATTTTTTGATGCTGTTGGGAGTCAATTTCCAATTAAAGCCAGTTGGGTTCTTCACTTTCTTGAAAGATGTGGTAATCACACTAGACATCTTCTTGTGTGATCCTACCACCCTACAAAAATAAACAATTTAATTAATTCATGAGATATATTGGTAAACTATTCTTGCCTTTACATACAAAGGCAAAGCACAAAACCAAATTAAACAACAATGAAAAAAACTATGTTATCACAAGAAGCATAGCAGAACAACAAAGTATGTGTGGATATATAATGAGAAAAGCATAGCATCAACAACTGCTCAACACCATTTTCCATGATTTTGGTTATCTTCGTCTAAAAATATCAAAACTGCTTAAAGAATATTCAACAACGAATTATAAATACAACATACCCAGTACGTGATATTGGCATCGAGATCTTCCCATCAACCACTATATCTGACGTATGAGAGTTGGAAAATTCTACATCCTCGACGGAGTCCTCCACATGGACATCTGATGATGCTGGGTGTGCTGAGGATGCGCTACTAGCCCCACCACGTGCAACACTAGTACTACTGCTACCACCACCACGCGCAGCACCCGTACTGCCACGCCTAATGCAACGTCCTCTCATGGTCATATCTGAATGCAAAACAATAAGACAATTAATAAAAATGATATGAAAGTATCACCAATTAATATTGAAAGTATCACCAATTAATAAAAATGATATGAAAGAATCACCAATTATCATGATCGTCATCATTTTCCTTATCCGACAAGATTATATCTTCATCAGTATCATCTTCGGCCTCATCGATTTCTATCATACCACCAAGTGGATGAATTGGTGTCATGTCATCATCTACGGCAGTGTTTATAGAAAGTACCAATTCATCCTCTTGAAACGGTGGATCCAATGTTGAAGTAGATGCTCCATATGGGACTTCTACCTTAGATCTAGCTTTGATCGTACAAACTTCCCACCAATCCTTCCTAGATTGTTTCAAACTAGGATACGAGCAATAATATACTTGAAGGGCCTGGCTTGCTAGAACAAATGGTTCATATTTGTTGTACCTACGCAAGTGGTTTATAGAAACCAATTTGAAATTAGGATGCACCAATGTCCCAGTATGTGATGGATCAAACCACTCACACTTGAATAATGTCGTTTTTTTTATTGGTAGACCTGGATATTCCAACTCGCAAACCTCCAACAGACGCCCATAAAAATCAAGCTCGGTTTGGTCATACGTCTCACCCTTTATGCAAACACCACTGTTCATCAATAATTCCTTAGATTCTGAACAGAAGGGGTAGTAGAGCAGCTTCATAAATGAGCCAAGCAATTTAGGGTAAGAAAATGTTCTCCCCACCTTCATAAGACAAATGGAATCATCTCAAACACAGAATCAATAAGTTGCTTTTGCATTTTCAGAGACTACTCTATTTCTTATAGTGAAACACAATAAGATGAAATTATACAAAAATGGGTTGCTGGATTCTCGAAATAAAAGATACTAATAGCCTAACACTTGGAACAGGTGGTATACATATATCAAACAAGCATTCAGAATTGATGATGGGGAATATATGAAATGACAAAACCACCCTGCTATAAACAAAGCTTTCAATGAAGTAAACTGAACACGTAGTTTTTTGGGAAAGTCTATAACTCCAGCAAAGATACTCTCCTTAGCACAAAACATACACTCTCCAAGAAGCATTACTGGAATAATCTCTTGCTCAAACATGAATGAAAAAGAAACTACTTCAGAATTAAATGCAGTGACAACAATGGCTGCATGAGAATTCAACACCAGTGGAATGGTCTGCTATGGTGAGAGCTCGAGTGAGTTTAATTAGTGCTAGAAGCAGACTTTTCTAGAATGCATTCAACCAAATGAGGAGATGATTCCACAACTTTATATACTTTCAGATTTAAATCAAATAGCCGACTAAATAAGTACCAAAAACTACATAGAAATGATGATTGGTTTGATTTAATCCTTTTAGAACCCAATACTTGCTGAAACCGATCAAAACTGAAATACTGAAGCATTAAAATTGGAGATAATAAATTCAACCCCGAAAGTTAAAAAAAAAATGACCGACAATTTAGGTATCAAAAAATTGGAGATAATAGTGTGTTTACTCTTTAAAAACTTTCAAATAAGAAAAGCTCATTTTAGGAGAAATCAATCAAACAGATTAAGGTATCAAAAGTTTGCTGCATTGATAACGAAGCTTACCAATTGTTGCAGCTATGGAGTCGCGAGACGGGGTAGGGCTGGGCGAGGGCAGTGCAATCCCTAAATTGGGAGTATAATATCAAATAACAAAGCTTAGTTATTAACATCCCATAACCAGAAGAGAACCCCCTCAAATCGAAGAGAACTTACCAATCGACGGCGGCTGCGACGGTGAGCGTCCGAGCAAGGACGGTGGCGACGCCGGTGAGAGGACGGCGGTGGGAGAAATGGAAGACCAGTCGCGGCTGGAATAGTGAGAAAAAACTAGGTTTTAATTGGGCGAAAAAGCTTGACGTTAGATTTGAAAATATTTGGATTTAGCTACGGAAATTCCGTAGCTAGTAAGTCACGCTGATTTTGCTACGGATAGAATCCGTAGCTAAGGATAAAATTTCAGTTTAGCTACGGCTTTAGCTACGGTTATTCCGTAGCTAAGAATTTTTAATAAAATTACTATTTTTTTAAACTTTAGTGACGGATTATATCCGTAGCGAAAGAATTGCTACGGAAATCCGTTGTCAAATCCGTTGGAAAATTTAACAAAATATATCCGTCACGAATCCGTAGCGATTCCGTCACAGAATAGCTACGGAAATAAATCCGTAGCTAATTCCGTAGCTAAAATGAGCGTTTTTTTGTAGTGTCTAACTAAAAAAAAGATATACATTTAATAAATCTTAGTAATAAGGACAAAAGTATTTAATTATATATCTTATTAATTATTATAAAAAGTAAATATATATGAGTATATCCAATTACAATTGATAATATATTTCGGATTGGACTCTAATAATAACATATATATATTTATTTTGAAGTTACAAGAAGTATCTGAATACAATCAATTATATAATCCGTAAGTAGGCGGGACCTCAACATCACTCAACGGTGGAAAAACATCACCGCACGCAGGCGAGCTGCACGTAGGCGAGAACACCCTGCGTATGGGACCACAACACCAAACAATATAATACAACAACAATACATCACCACATAAAGTGAGAAAACATCACCGCCAAGCGAGATTAAACCCAAGACCTCTCACAAAAAAAAGTCTTTGAGTGCCTAAGCTTTGCTACTAGAGTAAGGCCTCATTGGCCTGATATTAACATATATTGATAAGCCCAATACCTCTTAATTTATGCCCACCCTAATTTAGTAAGATAAGAAAATGATAAACTCTAATTTTATTGATAAACCTAATACCTCTTAATTTAAAAAAGAGAACTCTAATTTAGTAAGACAAGTTTGATCGACACATCTAGGGGTGTAAATTCGGGTACTCGCGGGACAAAATCATCTGAAAACCCCACCCTTACCCGTCCCGCCTACATGCTGCAGGTACTCGAATACCCGCAGCGGGTATAAGGGTACCCTCATTTCCCGCAAATTCTTGATTGTTTTTAATTTTGAAGGTTTTTTATCCTGCTGGAGTGTATTTTGTCCCGCAATATGCGGATGCCCTCTTTACCAGCGGGTATTTTGTCCCTCATTTTAGAAAAAAATGAAAATATCCTATTTATTTCATCGATTATCCATAAAACCATTAACGAAGAGATAATAAATTAATTATTAATTAGAACAAAATTGAAAATATCCTTTCTATTTCATATTTCCTAAAAAATAATTAATAATTATAAAAATTATTTATTTAATTAAAAATTACATGCGGGTATGCGGGTACCCGCAGGTACCCCGAGGGTACCCGATACCCGCAATTTTTGGGAAAACAATACCCGCACCCGACCCTCTTCCTTGATTTTGCGGGTATCAGGTACCCGATACCCGCGTGGGTATCGGGACGGGTGAGGGTATACCCGATATCCGCAACCCGAATTTACACCCCTAGACACATCGCCATATTTCATTAAGCTAGCTACACTATTATTATTATTATTATTATTATTATTATTATTATTATTATTATTATTATTATTATTATTATTACTATTATTATTATTATTATTATTATTATTATTATTATTATTAGGGAAAATGTGCAGATAGACCCTTTAAGTGGTAGCCCTTATAGCGTATAACCCCATTACTCACTGTGTGTGCAACTAAACCCTCGAACTCAAAAAAACCGTGCAATTAAGCCCCTCTGACCAAACGGCGTTATCCACCGTTAGTCAACCATAATTTTTTTTTTATTTTTTAATTAAAATATGGGGTCCACTGGTAATCCTTCCTCAATCCCTGCCAGCATCATCGAATTCGAACCCCGTTGTCATTTCTACAACCACTACCATGATACTCAACACCAAATCAGCCGGCAACGCCCGCGTTTTCGAGCTCCGCCTCGACGGCCTCGGCCTCTCCGGCAAGATCATCCGAGGCTTCGAGAAGCTCCAGTCCCTCAAGCTGCTCTCCCTCTCCAACAACAACCTCACCGGCATCATCACCCCCGACCTCGCCCTTATTCCCAATCTCGAGCACCTCAACCTCAACCCCGACCACCCCCTCTTATTTTGGGGGTTTGGTGCTTGGAGGTCAAAGTGGAAGGGAGAGGATGACGGGATGTTTATTTTTTTCTCTCATTGATTTGAAAATACACCATCTTCAACTTCAATCTTTTTCTTATGAAATTAAAAAAAAAAACCCATATCATTAAAAATCTCAGTAGAGAAACAATTAGCTAAAATAAATAAATTTGAAGAAAAAGAGCTATGATTAATTGAAGTCAAAAGTGGGAGAAGTGGGGAAACGAAGCTCTCGAAAATCTTTGTGTTGACGTCGCTCTTCTTATTCAAAGCCGTAGTGCATCTGGAGGAGGTCGCCGGTGGAGGCGTCGACGATGATGGGGTTCCAGAGTCCTCCTTGTTGCGGAGGTACACCAAGAAGAGGCCACCCCTGACGGCAAATTTGCAGCCAATGCGGGGAACACTCATGGGGTGGCGACATAGTATTTGAACGACAAGGACGGAGGAAAAGCTTGAAGAACGGATTTACAATTAGAGAAAGTGAGATTTACAAGAGATAGAGAGAGACGGATTTACAGAGGAGAGAGAAAGAGAGATTGCTCAGTAATGGAAAGAACATGAGAGAGAGTATTATAAAATTAAAAAAAAAAGTTTGACTAACGGTGGATAACGCCGTTTGGTCAGAGGGGCTTAATTGCACGATTTTTTTTTATTTCGGGGATTTAGTTGCACATACAGTGAGTAAGGGGGTTATACGCTATAAGGGCTACCACTTAAAGGGCATATCTGCACCTTTTCCCTTATTATTATAGGCAGTAAAAAGCTATAATTTGAATTATATGAGGTATATATCTGCACCTTTTCCCTTATTATTATAGGCAGTAAAAAGCTATAATTTGAATTATATAAGGTGTATATATATATATATATATATATATATATATATATATAGGGTAGGGTTAACATAAAAACCCCTCTTAAGATGAAAACTAGGAACCAATTTAAAGCCATTGATTTAAATAAAATAGAGGGTTGAGATTAAACTACAGATGCACAATTTCGATTGCATAGATGCACAGTTTTAATTGCATAGATGCACAATTTCGATTTGCTTGAGTATTTTGCATTGTTGGTTTCAAATGCATAGATGCACAATTTCGAAAAGTGCATAGTAAAATATAATAGATGCACAGTTTCTTTTGTTGACTAAATCCTAACCATTAGATCTAATATTTAAAAGGTCAAGATTAGGTTCCTAGTTCTTATTTTAACAGAGGTTTTTATTAGAACCTCTTCCTATATATATATATATATATATGTATATATATATATATATCATCAAATAAATTACTCGCTCCATCCTATTACAAATGTACTCACACTTTTCATAATAGGATGTCACATTGCAAATGTCTCATTCCATTTTTGGCAATATATTCTCTCTCTATACCTAATATTTAAATAATTTTCACCAACTCACTTTATCTACTTTCTACACATTTGTTAATCATCGTGCTAAAAAATAACGAGATAAAGAGTGGGTGTGAATCTGTGTGTGTGAGAGAGATGTGACAGAGAGAGACGATGGGGATAGTCACCTACGCATCAGCCTCATCGGAAATCGAAGGTAGCAGCGACCGCCCACCCTAAGACCGTCGGCCTCGCCGGAGGAGATGCCGCAACGGCGAACATCGTGAGGAAGATGGGGGCTGCCCATTGTAGATAAAGAGAACAGGAGACGAGGGTTGTAGATAGGAGAGGGAGAGAGAGAGAGAGAGAGAGAGAGGTGAATTAATTGGTTAATTAAGAACAACAAGGGTCCACTTAATTTTGTTAATTAAGTACTTAAATTCCCTAATTTTTGCCAACAAAGGATATGCACCACTTTCGTTGGGACTGCCCAAAAAGGAATACGCACCACTTTCGTTTGGACGGAGGGAGTATAAGTTATTTTTATGTAATGTGTATATATTATATCATCTTTAATTTTGTCATTTATGTTTTTATTTGGACGAAATTAAAATTCAGGGCAAATTCCGGAATGACTAAAGTTTATGTATTTATATTACAACTTTATATAGTTGAAAAAATAGCAAAATTCACTAATAGTTTGTGGATTTATAGTCAATTAACGCCTCAAAAAAATATGTTGTTAAATGCAAATTAGTAAAAAAGTAATTAAAAGTTTCAAAAAACCTTTTCAAGACTAATAGAAAATTTGAAAGAAAAATATCTAGATATTGTGGTGGAAATTTTAAATAGATAATAATAATCATTAGATAAAAAGGTTTTGTCAATATCGTGGTCATTCATTTGATACGCCTCCAACTATAAGATGGTTTCATCTTCATTTTAATGCTACGATCTTTATTAGAGCTATTTTATATAATAATATAAGTAACTGGTAGAATTTTATTTTCTAAATATAATATTCTAAAAAATATATATGTTTTGCTATTTTAATTAAGTAGATAAGTAACTTATAGAACTTTATCATCTAAATATAATATTAAAAAAATATAATTTTTTTACTATTTTCATTAAGTATGTATTATTGTGCTGTAATTTAGTTTTTACAATTTTCAAATAATTTTATACTATTACAAATGACACGACCTCCTACCTACGGGATTAACTCTTTGAAGGGGATTGTTCTAGGCTTCAGTCTTTGTAATGTTCTTAATTATATCCCAATCGATCTCATTCATTGCATCTTCATATTTAATTCCAGTTAAGGTAATAAACAAATATGCCTTTGTTGTGTCCCACGGAGTATTTGAGGGATCAATATCCACATCCAATACAATGCTCATCAATCGTATATGAAAGCACTCGAGCGATTCCAGTTTCAACTTGCCCATCCATATCTAAATAGAAATGAAGATCAATATTTCTAACGAGCTCTATTTTCATATATAAATGAAAATCAAGTTGAATTAAAATGAAATTGTAAATGCACTTGATTTTCTCTAATATCTGTAAGCCTTTTAAAATCAAGTGAAGCCTTTGTTATTAAAGACCAAGCTATAAATAAATTCATTGACATTGATAATACCTGTTAAGAATAAGCAAGACCAAGCTATACATAAATTCATTGACATTGATAATACCTGTTAAGAATAAGCAAGCATATTAAGAACCTTATTTTGCAACTCAACCATGATTTAAAAGAAAAGTAAAATACCTCTAAATACAATTCATTGCCAAACAAATTGCAAAGTCAGAAACCAGAGCTATTATTATATTGCATATAGGTAGTATCTTTATACCACATAAATGTGGAAATATTCGAGATTTAGTGTATCACATTTGATGTCACACTTTTAATTTTATTTATTTTATGATATATATTTTTTTAATCCAATTTCAACTTTGTATGCTTTAGTTTAATTTTGTGATTATTAACTAAGATTTGCTCCATTTAATTAGGGTATATAATTTTTTTAATCATTTGATTTCATTTTTATTAGCTATTAATAGGTTGATAATTCAAAGTTATGGTGTGTGTGTATATATATATATACACACACACACAGGAAGATGTTCTAATAAAAACCTCTGTTAAAATGAGAACTAGGAACCTAATCTTGACATTTTAAATATTAGATCTAATGGTTAGAATTTAGTAAACAAAAGAAACTGTGCATCTATTATATTTTACTGTGCACTTAAAAAATATGCAATTTATGCAATTGAAACCAACAATGCAAAATACTCAAGCAAATCGAAACTGTGCATCTATGCAATCGAAATTGTGTATCTGTAGTTTAATCTCAGCCCTCTATTTTATTTAAATCAATGGCTTTAAATTGGTTCCTAGTTTTCATCTTAAAAGGGGGTATGTTAACCCTATCCCCCCCCCCCCACACACACACACACACATATATATATATATATATATATATATATATATATATATATATATATATATATAGGGAGAGGTTCAAGAAAGAACCATAAATAAAAAAAGACCGGAGAACCATTTTCAGTCATTCGATCATCAAGATCTACGGTGGATGCATCATCTTGTTGGATGAATGCAGATCCTGGGTTCGAATCCTGAAGGGAGCATTTTTTTTAAATTTTTTTAGTGCATTAATTTTAACAGCGGATGCATTAATTTTTACAGTGGATGTATTAGATTTGATGGTTCTCTCGTTCTCACAAATAATGTAGTTCTCTCTAGAACCACACCCTATATATATATATATATATATAGAGGAGAGATCAAATGAAAACATTCATTTATGTGTTAACTAGGAACCAATCTGAGCCCTTCATTTTAAAAAATCTATGGAGAAGATTAATTGATAATAATTAATGTTTAAGACTTAATATCTAATTAAATGTTTCCTACGCATTTTTTGTGGGATCTTTCAAATCAATTAACCGCGTCCCTTATTTAGTGGGATCATTTTAGTTTTAATTGTGTAAAATTATTTTAATATTTATCTATTTCTCTCTCTCTCTCTATATTTATTATTTTTATTTTCAAAATATTAGAGAGTTGTCGGCGACTCGGTATTATATTTTGGACGAGATTGACTTTTAATAAATTTGGTTAAAATGCTTTTTATGGTTAGTTAGGTGCTTATTTTAACATAATTAAGTGCTTATTTAAGTGTATTCTGATTGTGGTCATGTGCTAATTAATTAAAAAGGTTAATAATTAAGATCAACAGAAGACGAAAATATTTAGCACTTAATTTTGATGTAATTAGCAATTAAAATTATTTCTCTCTCTCTCTCTCTATATTTATTATTTTTATTTTCAAAATATTAGAGAGTTGTCGGTATTACATTTTGGACGAGATTGACTTTTAATAAATTTGGTTAAAATACTTTTTATGGTTAGTTAGGTGCTTATTTTAACATAATAAAGTGCTTATTTAAGTGTATTCTGATTGTGGTCATGTGCTAATTAATTAAACTCTTGTAATTAATTAAAAAGGTTAATAATTAAAATCAACAGAAGACGAAAATATTTAGCACTTAATTTTGATGTAATTAGCAATTACAATTAAGGCAATTAGCACTTATATTAGATGCTAGCAATAACCAACTTAAAATATTTCGACAAATACCAACTTAAAAATTCATTACGTATAACAAATAAAATTATTTTGTTGATCATCACTAACTTAAAAATGTGATCTTAAAATTCACTACTTTAATTTTATCCAAATATTTACACATGCAATACCAACATTTTAATAAAGTCCCAAGTGCGTGAATATTGTAGACAGCAAATGGGGGTTGCCTTAGCATTATCATTATTATTTTCTCTATTTAATGAATTAAAAAAAAAAATCTGCTCATTCTTGAGAGATAGAGTGCAGAAATGCCTGCATAACCATAGAAGAACATATTTGATTTACATAAATAAGATATTATAAATTTACAAATGTTATTAATTAAAATCAAGATAATTATAACTTATTTAGTATTGAATTGTGAGGAAATAAGCAATTAGAAATAAGGTAATTAGCAATAACCAAATGAATGTATTTGTATTTGGGAAGTATTAATTTGTAACAGCAAATGAAATGCTTAATTATACTAAATCATGTTGAATTCGTATATATTGCATGTTAAAATCATGCAAGGATTAGTTTGTATTGAATATTAAATGATTTACGTGAATCCTATATAAAATCTCATGGCTAAATTTGAAAGATTTGATTTGCTAAAATCAAATCCTTATTAAGATTAACTTGTTGACCGATTTTTAGCAATTAAAAAACAAAAAATCCAAGCCATTTACTATTTAATCTGTACCGTTCAATTAATGAAGATCAATGATCTAAAATGGTTCCTAGTTAACACATAAGGGTTGGTTTCTATTATAACCCATCCCTATATATAATTTTTAATTTTATGAAATAAAAATTAAGTATAATTTATCGTATTATAATAAATTTTATTTTTATCAAAATATTATTAAAATAATAAATAGTGGGAACATAACATAAAATTATGGAACACTGGATCTCATCTCGAAAATATACTACACCGCATGTAGACGGGGCCTCTATACCACACAAAGGGCGGGAAATATAATATAATGAGCTATTTTTATCGTTGTGCTTTAACAGCAAGTTTAAGTTAATATCGTTTTTTTTTTTCGAAGAAGAAGAAAGTTAATATACGTGGTCCGTTTTTATGTAATCTTCTACCACGTTGGAAATTCAATTTACATAATATAGCATTTTCGAAATATATTTTTGAACGTGTTGGAATAAAATATTAATTTCCTTGCTTGCACCAAAATGTTAATTTCCTTTATCGATTGGAAAATGATTTAAAAGTGGGCTGAAGGTGGGCCTCAAAAACGAACTAAAGCTAGTGATGGATTGGCCATAGAAATAAACACACACGCTGTTTATTTTAAAACTCCAGTACACTACAGGACCTCAAAATTGGGCCCAAAGAAAACTTATTTTAAACCAATTATGTTTCTTTTCAATTCACTCTTCAAATCAAAGTTTGGCTTTTATGTTTCTTAAACACATTAACAAAAGTTTGGCTCTATCTTGAATCAAGAAATTTGGTGTGGGCAAAGTGGAAGTTGAAACGAACAGCAAGATTCACTCTTCAATTGGGATACATTAACAAAGTGTATATTCTTCAATTGAAAATGTATCTTCAAATTCACTCTTCAATTAACATTTTATGTGGACAAAGTTGGATACATTAACAAAAGTTTGGCTCTATCTTCAATTCACTCTTCAAATGCAAACGAATATATTCTTTGCATTCCAACCTACAGAGGGTGAAATTTGAACTACATCTTCTAGTTTTGAAATCAGAATCCTCCTCTATGATCGCCACATAAAGAAAACAAAATCTATAGTCGATTATTTGTTTATAGAAGTATAAACAAAGCTTATCGACAACTAAATTTATAATCGATTATTTGTTTATGAAAGTATTAGCAGAAAGTACGTACATTGTACGTGTTATTGATCGTTAGCCTAATTAAAATACATTATTTTTTTAGCAGAGCGTGTGCGCATTGCACACAATCGGTGAACTTAACATTAATAAATTATTAGAGTTGTAGTAAATTTCACAAGATATAGTAATTAACTAATATAAAAAAATATGCAAAATTATTCTTTTTATGGTTAATATAAAGTCAAAGATAGATTTTAAATGTATATTTAGTGAATTAATATATAGTTATAGTATTTTTTTTTTTGATGTAATTCTTCTTCTTTTAGTTGAAAAGTGAAGCGAAACAACAAATATATTTATTCTTTTGGCAATCGAAAAGTTCCATGTGGCAAAATTGTTGATGAGAAAATGACACAATATTGGAACACACCAAACGTTATCGTTTATAATTAAATATGTATTTCAAATTCAACAAGCGATTTTAGGTACCATCGATGATGGTCTCAACACTTTTATGCATGCGCTGCAGAGTGGGCTGGGGAGCTCTCTTTATTGATGATACCTCCTCAGAAATTTGTTGCTGCGATATGAATCATTTTCTGACAAGTTCGACGATGCTCTTGAAATATGCTCCTTTCTTGAACTAACGTGAACTACCCTCAATCTGCCCCAATTCCTCACAAACTAATAATTTATGTGTTTGAAACCCATATTTAGTTATACACAATAACGTTTTGGTGCGTTTTCATATTGTGTCCTTTTTTTCCCTTGTCGATTTGGCCATACTCGAATTTCCTTTGATTTGGGAAAAAAAAAATTATATGTGTAAAATCAGAAAAATTAAAAAATATATTCTTATTCAGGAAACAAAAAAGTTCCTGAACAATTTTTTTTAAAAAAACCCTAACTTGATGCATTTAGAGGTAAATTACCATTTATTTTAATCAAGGGATCCACAAAATAAACCATTATTTGAAGATTCTAAGAGCACCCGCAACGCGGGTACTCGAGTGGCTCCTCGAGGAGACGGAGATCGAGGAGGGCGATGCGGGGGGAGCTCCTCGAGGACTACCTGAGTTATCGGGTATGCTCGATAGGGGAGAATGGATGGCGCGTGCAATGCACGCGCCCAATTAAAAAAAAAGGAAAAATTGGAAAATTCGAATTTTATTCGAATTTTTATGTATTTTTTTTTTATGTTTTAAGTAATTTTAAAATTTATGTTTAATCCAGTATTTAACTATTACAAAAATATGCTATTTAAATTATGCAATAAAATTTAAATGAAAAACATAAAATCAAAACTAATATTATCAAGTAGGCAATCAAGGAACCCCAATGCAGCACTACCTACTCAATAACACAAACACTATCAATTAGGCTATCAAGGAGCCCCCAATGCGGATGCTATAAGAGAGGGAGAGAAAATGAGGTGTGGTTGGTAGAAAGTCTATTTTATTAGACAATAAAAGAGAGAATAACCAATGGGATATCCATTCCCTATTACATCATTATCCAAGTCTACAGCCAATGGAAGCAGGCATCTAGAACAAAGCCACTCAAAATGCAACATTCCTCGCCTCTATAGCCTAGAAATACAAATTCATAACTCAATCTCAACACAGTGAACTTTGTCAACAGGCATCTCAGCCAACTCGAAGCTCAGCAACCCAGACGCGGCCTCATATTCGAACTCAACCGCATCCGATCCCACCCTGCACTTGCTGGGCTTCGCCGAAGAGTATGCGCCGAAGCGCCCGCAGCCTTTCACCTCCATGGACACGCCGGCCGCCTCGTATTTCAACCCCTCCAACGCTCCGCCGCCGTTGAACATGTCGATGAGGCCTAGCGGGGCGAAGGAGGCGGCGGAGGAGAGTGTCTTAATCGGCGTGACTGTGAAGACCTCGTGGTCGAGCACCTTGAGCGACACCGGCAAGACCACGCTGTCGGCCACAGTGAGAAGCGTGGCGCTGCGCTGAGCGTAGACGGCTACTTTGCCGTCCCAATCGGCGTCGACGGCGGCCTCTGCTATGAGGTGGACGTCGCTGCCTCTAACGTACCCTGTTATAGCCTCCGAGTTTGTCTTGTGGAATGTGTTCTTCCTCTCCTCGCTGTTCCACGCCGCACCTTGGCAGTTGTACACTCCCACCACTCCGCTGTACTTGTTCATGTTCCATATCTTCAACAAGCTGCATCCAATTTACTATTCATCATTCACAATCATACATATCCAGACCTACTTGCTCTTAAGAGCAACTCCACTCCGCGGTGCGAAGGGAGTGTCGATCCGTGGCTTAAGAAGGGTGGCTGCATTGGAGACGCGGCCTGATGCGAGGCCGTGTCGTAGCGGCAACCCAGGGCGAAGGGCATAAATGTGTGGGGCGTCCGGACGACGCGCCCAATTAAAAAAAAAAAAAAATCGAAATTCATTATTTAAATTTAAAAAAATTCAAAATTCATTATTTAAAAATTTGAAATTTATTATTTAATTATGTTTTTAATTTTATTTTAATTATTGTAATGTTTAATTTTATTTTTAATGAAATTGAAAATTTAAAAATAAAAGTGTAGAAATATGAGTTTTATGGAAATGGAGATTTAAGACACCCTCTAAGCACCAATGCATTCGAGAGGGGTGTGTCTTAGGTGGGGACCACAATTTAAGACACCATGCATTGAAGATACTCTAATTTTTTGTCCACAAATCAAAGCCCTATTCTCTTTTTTGTATTTTTGTTGCTCTTCTTATTTTCCTATATTTACTATCATTTGTCACTAATGGACCCACCTTAAAACACCTTTATCATTTTTATATTTTATATTTACTACACTTTATCACTAGTGGACCCACCCATAACACCTTTATCACTTTAGTCAACTATCTTTATCACTTTAGTCAACTACCCTTATATTTCATCCACATCACATTTTTCAGCTTTCTTAATCTCCGTGCTCACACCAAAGTGGGGCTTTAAATTGTGGACGGAGGAAGTATATAGTAATTCATTATTTTAAAGAATATTAATTATTAATATATTCAACACTACTTGAACTAATGGGATTGATGATTTGAAGTGGTGACTGACCTAACGCCGTCGCGGGCGGGGTCGGAGAAGAGGCAGTCCTTGGTGGGGCGGCCAGGGAGGCGGGCGCGGAGGATGGTGCCGTCGGGCAAAACGAGCTTCCTTAGAAGATCAAAGTTGTGCTTCCCAGGCGCATCACTGTTACAATTTGGAAGCTTCTTAATTAGCCACTCGTTGAAGATATGGTCATATGGTATGCAATGCAAGAATTGATTGATTGCTGAATTACCTGACATAGACAGGCCCGCCGCTTATAGCTCTGGCGGAGCCGTGGTACTCGGCCGCCGGGTGGAGAGAGTGGAACATGTCCCAGTCCGTGAGCATCACCTCGCCGAGGAAGACGCTGTTGTAGGCCACGGCGGCGATGTGGATGGTGTGCGACACCGGATCTCGCGGGTAGAAATCATCGGACGCTCTCACTATACTAGTCTGCTTTGAGCTGCAATTTCCATGAGCATCAGCATCAGCAGCAGTAGATATAATAAGAAAAAGAAAAGAAAAGAAAAGAATATACCAGTAAAGCGATTCGAGGTTGTGGCTCATGCAGGCAATGCATCCATTATCAGGGAAATTGCGGGCGACGGAGGCGTCGAGTGCTTGATGATACTGCTTGGTGATCTCGACGCGGCCTCCGAGGCCGGCGCCGAGCGTCTCGAGAATGCACTGAGCGTCAACTTTGACGCCGTCAATCCCGGCAGCGCTCAAGTAGCTGTGGAGCTCGTTGTAGAACCTGTAAACATTTTTGGGATTGACGAGGCCTAGTCCTTCAATGGCGATGGCGTCGGTCTTCCAGCCAGGCTCGTTCTCCATGACGCCCTTGCACAGCTTGGGATACTGCATCGCGGGATCGTAGTGCTCCATCTCCTTCACGCCGGGCCTCACCCCGCCCCAGTACCCCGTGATGGCGTGCCACACGTACACGTATTTCAGCTCGTGCTTCTCCTTGGCGATCTTCACGATGCTCTTGATCCCCGCCGCCGGATCCTGCTTTTGGAATTTCTCGTTTTCCTTGATCCCGGTCAGCCGCTGCAGCTTCGGCGCGCCCAGCTCCCTTTCCTTCTCCTTCTCCTTCTCCTTGTCTGGCTGGTCGGATTCCGTGGACTGCCAGCCGTCGTCGATGATGACGAACTTGGGCGGGGCGCCGCCGGCCTTGAGGCTCTCGAGGCCGGCCTCCACGCCCTCCTGAGTGACCTCCTGGTAGAAGGCGTCCCACGTGCACCAGCCGAAGTAGTCCACGATGCCGGGGAGCTTCTTCTCGGTGCGCAGCTTGAAGGTCCCGAGTTGCAGCTTGACGGCGTTGATGGCCTCGTGTATGGTGGCGAAGGGGTCGGTGCCGGAGCCGATGTAGACGGCGTGGGTGAAGGAGGAGGCGGTGGCGTCGGCGTCGCCGCTCTCGATGCAGAGGTCGAGGTTGTCGGCGGGGCCGCCCTGGAGACAGGCCTTGAAGGGGCCGTCGATGAGGGGGAGGAAGACGGTGTAGACGTCGTTGGACTCCACCAGGAGGAACTGCGTCTCCAGAGGGATGTCGCGCCCGCGCGAGCCCATCCGCTGCGCCATCCACCACAGCTTGAACCGGAAGCACGCAAGGAACCGCACGTCGCGGATCGTACCCAGCGAGATCACGTGTCGGCTGCTCGCCTCCTCGAACACCGCCCCCAGGAACACCCCCTCCGCCGCCTCGCTCGACGTCGCCACCACATTCTCCGGCACGTCCTTCAGGATCGTCCGCTCCTTCACCACCAGCTTCCTCTCCGCGATCCGAACAGCCGGCGTGATCGTCATCGTTTAATTACTTCTCCTCTCCGATGATCTGAAATCAAATTAATTTTCCTCAGAAATGGAAACACAAGCTCAGATCAAGTTTCGCAGTATGATTTCAACCTAATCACAAAACTGAAAAATTAAGCTATATACAAGAAACTAATGAGGAGAACGTATATACATACAGCTTCAAAGTAACAGAAACGGCAAATGAAAATGAAGGAAATGAAAAACTCGAGGAAGGAATGCAGAAGAAGAGCGGAGAAGGAGGGGTATTTATAGTAGCGAGTGTGAGCTCCGATGTCCATTGCAGCAGATGATGATGATTGTTCTGGTGTGGAATGCACCTGCTACTTTTCTTTTTTTCTTTTTTTCTTTTTCCCCTTCTTTTTGTTATGATTTTCTTGTTAGGATTGGTGGAAGAGTTAAATCCAACGGTAGAAATTAGGATTCTGCATCGATTTGTTCGATATCCTAACCGTCAAACGCCTTGCCACGTCAGATCCACGCACATGACACAATTTTTTACCTACCCAATTTCTCACCGTCATGGAGTAACAAGTTTCCCGTGTTCCACAATTTTATCACATGAGATCCTCTGTCCATTATTTTGTATGTACCATCGTGTACCACTATTAATTTATTTATTCTATAATTATTTTTTACAAATATAAAAAATATTATTATATTATAAACTCTAATTAGTATTTATCACTAAAAATTGAAATTTTAAAAAATTATATACCCTAACTTTGAATTAATGAACCCAAATAATCAATTAGTAATTCAAATAAATATAAAAAAATAATTATAAACTCTAATTGGATGAGTGAACTCATGTTAATTATCTTTTTATAGTATTAAAGCATAATAAATTAAAATTAAAGAAAATATAAAAAAATTATAATAAATTAAGAGTGGTACACGATGGTACACACAAAATAGTGGGACAGAGGATCTCATTTGCAATTTTATGTGTGTCACTGTGTCCCATGCTTGTATCTATTATTTTAAAAATATTTTTATAAAATTAAAATTTATTATAATACTATGAATTATATTTAATTTTTATTTCAAAAAATTAAATTTTTAAAAAAGTATATGCCATGACTTTGAATTTATCAACCTATTAGGATGTGTTATCTTTGGTTGTAAATTTATCATGGGAAAATGAAGGATAAACAAAATTTCACCCTTTAAATCCTTCATTTCTTTTCCCAAATTTCCTACTTGACCCTTACTCATTCCTCATTTACACTACAAAGGAAGGATAAATTTCACCCTTTAAATCCTTCATTTTTTGGAGGGATAATATTATCCCTCCTTTGTAGTGTAAATGAGGACGTAAGGGTCAAGTAGGAAATGTGGGAAAGAAATGAAGAATTTAAAGGGTGAAATTTTATTTATCCTTCATTTTCCCATGATAAATTTACAACCAAAGAGGACGCACCCTTATTAGTTTTTTTTTTTTTTTGAGGGAACACCCTTATTAGTTAATAAAAGTGAAATTAAATGATAAAAAATAATTATATACCCTAGATTGATGGAATAAACCTTAGTTAATAATCATAAAATTAAACTAAAGCATATAAAGTTGAAATTGAAGAAAATATATATAAGAAATTAAATAAAATTGAAAATGGGACACAAATTAAGACATAAAGTATGGTACACTGAATCTCAATAGCACAACTTATTTTAGTTTTCTTGATCCCTTGTATGTTTGTTGACGAAGATTTTGCCTGCCCATGTCATGGATTGCAATCTATTTTTTTCTTTTTTCTTTTCAACTTAGTTTGCACTAGAGATTATGATATTCGTTAGATTAGTTTAGGTATTATTTTCTATGAAAAGTATTATTCACAACAATTGCAAGGAAGTTCATTTGTGCTAAAATATAAAAGAAAAAACATGAATGAAAAAGAACGATGTGGTCCAAATAAAAGCATTAAGGTGCAAATAGTGTGATTAAAAATACAATATGATAAAGTTAACTCAATTATAAGAATAAGGGGTGGAATGGAATGGACCCAACTCTACCTTTTCATTTAAGAAATTGACTGCCATAATTGTAAATTGACTTACAAAGCATACTTAATTATGAGTGACTAATTAAGTTAAAATGACGTCAATTGTAACAATATATATTAATTGGTTTATTTTTATTAATAGAATCACATTCCAAAATCCGGATTAAGCTAATTTTGATGGGTTTGGATGATGAAAACGATAGATCAATAAAAGTCTGGTAGCTTTTTGGAAGGGACAAATTTAATATGACCACCATGTTTTGTATGGTCGTTTGGTACTACGAAAGGTGAACTCACACATTAATTATAATAATAAAAAAAACACGAGGGAAATTTTGTTAAGTTTAAATTCATAAAATTCTGGTAGATACAAACATATTTATTTGTTTTATTATATTTAGAAGACGAGTGTAACTGCTGTGTAAGATCCAAAATTTTCAAGTTGATCTTTTAATGAAAAATGAAAAATTTAAAACTTGTTTAATATCGCAGATCTGAACTCGTTAGTTTAGATTAAAATATCAAGTAAAGCTAAAAAACATGTGTGTTGTGTGTACATGATAGTATTTATCCAAAAAATACTTATTGATTTGTAGACGTTAAAAATATTATTATAATGCATTAATTTATAACAAAAATATTATATATATGGTCGATTTTTAATATTCTAAATACTGTCCCGTCACAATATTGCTCGAGTAAATTTTACAGTTGACAATCCTACATAGTAAAAAGTTCAATGAGTTCAAATATTAATGATGCATTATTAGTTTATTATGACATATTATGAATCATTAAAAAAATAATAACAAACTTATGAATTCAAAAAAGAAAAAAAAATCAGCATATATAAGATTCAAACCCTAAACTATGAATTTATTTATTCAAAGTACTAAATTTACCGTAGATCTTCACGATTTAAAGGTTGATGATGATTTTTTTATACGAAATATATTTGGATACTCATTTAAACCACGCCATATATATGTATATATGTGATGGGGTGGTATAAAACTTAAGTTAGGAATCATTTGCAGTTCTTAGATTATGAAGATATACGATGGATTCATCGCTTTGTTGGATGAATTGATCATGGTTCTAAACTCGAATATCATAAGTAGTGAAACTTTTAATTTTTGAATTCATACGTACGTTTTTACATCGAATTCATACGTATTCTACATAGAATTCATAGTTTCGTAAGTTACAAACCTTTTTAATATACAAATTACGAAACCAGACTTTTGCACTTTTGCGTTTTAATGCCGTGTATTTTTGTGTATGACACTATGCACTTTTGTATTCAAACAACTTTATGTCATCCTTATTGTTACTTTACAAAATCATACATGAGATTTTCATCTCAATATGAGTCTTCAATCAACTCTTTTGTAATCATTAGATCATTTTCTATGCTCGAGAATCCTCTCAACTCACTTCTTTCTTTTTGTTCTGAAGAGTAATTAGGGCTACGATCTGATGTTTCAATTGAAAACTTTTAATTTTTCACTTCATTTGTTCCTTAAAATTATGCATATATTTTCTTTTTAGTACGTCCCCCAAATATATTCACTTTTATTTTTTGATACTACTCCACACATAATTTTGGCAATTTTACTCTTATAAGTTATAACTTATACTTATTTGTTAGTAATCAATTTAACATTACCCCAAATATGATACTCTTTTTTCATTATCAATGCACTCGATAACTATTTATTACTAAAATTTATGTCAAAATATTCTTAATTTGTATATATTTAGGGGACATGGGTATTATTATTATTATTATTATTATTATTATTATTATTATTATTATTATTATTATTATTATTATTTTTTTTTTTTTTTTTTTTTTTTTTTTTTGAAGCGATAGGGAGTATTATTCTTGAAAGATAATATTATTTCTCTTACCAAATATATACAATCCAATCACAAATATCGAATAAGAAAAAAAATCTCAATCAGTTATCCTAAAAATTATGGATATACTCTAATTTCATAATAAAATTCTGCAAAAATAGGAAGAGATCACTTCAGTAACTTAGAAAAAGAATTATTTATATATTTTGAGGTCATTTTCTGATAACTTATACTCCCTTCATCCAATAAAAATGTATCACTTGGGGGATGACACAAGTTTTAAGAAATATTTTGAAGATAATATATTGAATGGACAAAGAGTCACACCATGTAGAAATGAGTAATCGTGGTTAAAAAGAAAAAAATGGGGTCATATCCCAACATAGATGTGATACATTCTTATGGGAAAAACGAAAGTAAAAAAAGTGATACATTCTTATGGAACGTAGGGAGTAATTCTTTATAAATTTTATATGCATTAGAAGGTTTACCATTATGCACTTTTATAATTAGCATCATGCACTTTTGTATTTAATATTATGCATCCTAACAATGCGTTAAAAATACGAAAAATTCTCAATCATCAAATATTTAAAATGTATAGATGAGATTGTGATCTACTCCCTCCATCCACAAAGAGTGTGTGGTGGAGTGAAGGGCACGGATTTTAATAAAAAAAATTGGAAGATGTAATTTTAGTGTTAAAGGGTAGTTTGGACCCACCAAATTGTAAAAGTAAAGAGTGGGTATTTAGTAAATATTGAGTGTGAATGAGGTTTAAAGTATAAAGGAGGTTTCTAAAAAATGAAAACACACAATCTTTGTGGACGGAGAGAGCATATACTATCTAAAGCTAAGAAATTTGTATCTATGTATATATATAAGGGTGTATACGTTGGCCTAATGATAGAGTAATTGTTTGCTAATATTTTAGCACGTCGCGAGTATACAGGTGCAATTGTGTATAACAACGAGCAATGTCGTATTCCACAGAGATTAAAAATACTACGATGAACTATAATCCTCAATCTTATACAATAGAATTTGAAGTTTATTTTATAACTTAAAACATGCAAATAAATCAAACAAATGAGAAAATAACATAAAGCTTTGGTTTTAACAAATTCAGGAAATCAAACAGTTTCAGGTCAATTATTAATATTCTTGAATTCAATTCTTTATAAGACAATCACAAATGAAGTTTAAACATATTCTCGTAGCGAATAAACAATACATTACATGCAAGACTATTGTCTTCATATTGTACTTAAACATGCTAACAAACTCCTAACAAATCATAAGATTATATGCAAACTAGATAATCTCAAGCCATCCCAGCTAATATTGAAAATTATGTTTCATGTTCCATTCAAGTATTAATTTATTATAGGGTTAATAGCCAGAAAATACACGAACTTTCATCGGAATTGTATATTGCACACGACCTTCAAAAATAGCCAGAAAATACATCACCTTTTAATATTAGTCGCAAATTGCACCCAAAAATGAAGAAATGGTGGTGTAATTTGCGACTAAATTAAAAGGTGATGTATTTTCTGGCTATTTTTGAAGGTCGTGTGCAATATGCAATTCCGATGAAAGTTCGTGTATTTTCTGGCTATTAACCCTTTATTATATTAACACAATAAATCATGCTATTGTCTAGATCAATCATTCAAACTATGTTACAAAATCTATGAATTGGCTGCTTTCTAACTCTAAGATAAAAGTTACTAGCCACACATAGATATGTAAACTAGTAAATTAAAATCAACGGAAAACAAAAGCATATTAAAGAATAAAAACCGTTGAAAAATTCATGGAATCTCGCTATCTCTAGATTTGAATCCGCGGATCTTCTCTTCTTTTCTCGTGTCTCAAGCTCTACAAGGTAAAAATCAGAAAATAAAAGCTATGAACCATTTCATAAAACTTTCAGGGAATATTTATAGGTTACAGTAAAAAATATTGATGAATCCAAGTAGATCTCAAAAATCTTCAAAAATGTCGAGCCACAAAGGCCTACTCCCAAAGTTTCCCATCCGTGTGAGGAATAGGATGGCACGCGGCCGCGCGTCTTTCCACCACGGTCGTGCTGAAATCTCTGAAATTTGCACATGGTTGCGCTCTCTCCTTTCGCGCGATCCTTGCATGCGATCGCGTGTACATATGACATTTGAACTTTTTCGGATCCCTTCTCCTTCAAACATGTTCGATTTTTAATTCATTTTTCAACTACAAACTCCTAATACAGTGAACTCTTAAGGAGGTGATTGGTATGATGCAATGGAGGTAGTAATGGAATGACGATTTCTACCTTAATTTCATTATTTTGCTTGGTATGTTTTCTTTGTAGGAATCATCATTTCATTTGGAATCATCATTCCTACATCCATGAGAATCACCATTCCTTCCACATACCATGGTATTAGCCATTCCATTCCATTCTTAATCCTTCTAAATTTAAGTTTTGACATGTATATTTGTATGAAACATACATTATTATTATTATTATTATTATTATTATTATTATTATTATTATTATTATTATTATTATTATTATTATTATTATTATTATTTCATTTTTTACTCAAAATATAAAAAGTATTTTTTGGAATAAAAAATATTTTTTTAAAAACAAAATATTACTCTCTCCGTCCCAATAAAAATGGTCACCTTTCCATTTTCGTATGTCCCACTAAAAATGGTCACTTTCTTAAAATGAAAATATTTACTTTAGTTCAGCCTAATTAATTAATCTAATTAAAATTTCTATCTAAGCCTAAACCCTAATTAAATAAACGCGCACACAAAAAAAAAACACAAAACACACACTCAAACCCCCCCCACCCTGATGACAGCAACACCGGCCTCTGCTATCTCTCTCTCGCCACCCCCATGCTCTCTCTCTCTCTCTCTTCCCCTCCTCCCCCTCCCTCGCCATCACCCACCAAAACTCCACCCTCTCTCTCCTCCCATCTATCTTCCTCATCGTCACCACGCTGCTTCAGTATCAGCTGATCCACACGCACGAATACAAGGCGCTTCGGTACAGAGGCAGCTCATTCGAGCCCAAGAGCTTGTCGATTGTCAACATCGGGCCCTCATTTCGATCGCAATACGATTCCTTCCTTGAAAATTGCGAATTGAGGGGTCCGAACGCGATGGTGGAGGACGAAATCGACGAGAGCTTGGCCGAAAAAAAGGGATCAATTAAGGAATCAAAAGTAGCTGGATCTGTGCGCGGGCAGGGTTTGAAATTGGGCGGCTGGGTAAACTGATGGGCTCAGAGGCGGCATACACGGTGGAGATGGAGGATTTGTATGACAAAATGCTGGCCAAAATCGACGCCCTATCGAAATTGGTGTCTGGTTTTGGGGTCGAGAGCTTCGGAGGGAAAGAGAGGTGATGGATGCACCTTGTGGGTGTCTGGTTTTGGGATTGTCCCTGTCGCCGCTGTCGCCGGAGAAGAAGGTGAGAAGAAGAAAAAGAAGAAGCGCCCAACCAGTGAGAAGAAGAAACGTAGAACATTTTTTTTTTGCCTTAATTAATTCCTTAATTTTGGTGGACCACACCCAATTAAAACATAATAATTAATTTTTTAATCTTCGTATCCAAAAGAAAGGGGCAATTTTTATTGGGACGGAAAAAGTAATAACTTTATATAAGTAATATTCTAAAATATAGTTTATTCAAAAATATAATTCAATTTAAGCTCAAACTATCCAAACGAGTCGGATTTCTTGTAAAAATGACGCGAACACCTACAAATATTTTCTTCAAAAATATAATTCAATTTAAGCTCAAAGTACACAATACACAAAATTTCTAACAGTATTATCATCGAAAAGATAGAAAAAATAGGTACGTACTATCATTAACTAATATCCAAAATCAAAAATCTCATATCTGAATCCACATTATTCGATCTTTAAAAAATTGTTATCAATGTTCATTTTCTTATTAAGAATGATTTTCTTTACTTGGGGGAGTTGGGGAAAGAGAATAATGGGGTTTAAATTCGAGACCTTACTGTTCACACACAAGAGGTCACACCGCTTAATGTTCCCTTGGACTATTGAAAATGATTTAGGTCACACGTGGTTTGGTTACGAGTGGATAGAGATAGGGAGTTATGAATGTTCATTTTGTTAGAATATGTATTACGACATGCGTGACGTGGCAGGGCCCGATGTTTCAAATGTGAGTCAGCAATGATTGGACGGCTGAGATTTGTGGAACAGTAGACGAGATCCAAATGTTAAACATGCCGTTTGGAAAAGTATCTTTGTGGCTTCACTGATAAATTAAAAGGTTTAAAACTAAACACGTAATGTGCGCTTAGATAATTGTCTTTTTTGGCTTAATTATTGGCCTCAATTATTCAACAGAAAACGGAAAGAAAGTTAAACTACAGAAATAATCTGTGAACATATATCGATTTATTTATCAACTACACTTGACTGATTCTACACTATAAAGTATCATTGTGTTATTCTATACACCATCTCGATGTTTGTACTCAGTGACGTAGCCAGGATTTTGTTTCAGGGGGGCCAATTTATAATAATTTTAAAATAATATATATATATATATAAAAATTAAAAATAAAATTATTTTTTTATCAATATATTTTATGTACAATGCATCGTTTAAAATTAATAGCTTGACATTGCTATATTATAACATATAGTATTTTTTTTACATTTAGTATTTTAAAATTATTAACATAAAAACTTCATTGTAATATTTAAAATAAATCTCTTTCGATGTAGACTCAAAAATATCTCTTTCAATTTGAGGTACTAAGATTAATCAAAATATGTCCTAAAAACTTACATAACAAAATTTAGGACTATTAATAATAATTAATAACTTGATATCTGAAAATAAAAGTAATAATTGGATTCATTCACTAACACGCTACTTCACATAACTAAAGAAATACTAAATCCTCATTAATAATGTAAATACGAATAACATATATACAAAAAAGAAATGAAAACTAATTAATTAGCATATGGTTTGAGCTAATAACTGATATGAACTAGGATTAATTACTTAAATATATTAGCAATAATATCTAATATTAAATGGAAATTTTATTAAGGAAAACTATAATATCTAATAATACATAATAAAATCAAGTTATAATTAAAAAAATATTATTAATAAAGAAACTAAAACAAAACAATCCATAACATAATTTAAAAAGTAAAATAAACATAGAAAGTAAATTGCAAGGTGATTATAAAAAAAAGTTACATTTACAATTCAAAATTTACTATTTTCTTTATGATCGTTCACTATAGATAATTCAAAATTCAAATTTACTCTTTCAATAAAAAATAATAACAAACAATATGAAATAACATCAACCTAAATTAAAAAATATTGTGAATTTATGATTGTTTTAAGGAAAAAAATAGATTTTTTTTTTTAGAATTAAAACTACATATATTTAACTAAAAATATAAATATTACTATAGTACTATACTACTATACTAGTAATTATTTTGAAATTTCCAGTGGGGCCCAGTGCCCCCACTGCCCCCCCCCCCCCCCCCCCCCCTCCCTCCGTCACTGTTTGTACTTACTTTTTCATAAAAGGTGATTGAGAAGTTGAATTTTGAGCATATACTCATCTCATGTAGAAATTATTTCACCAGATCCACCAACTTTCAAATTCCAATAACAAAATTAATGATAATTCGGGAGTATTGTGCGTACAGCCGTAGACAAGTCGAGTTAGGTTATTTTTGCAAATTAAATTTGTAAAAGTTTCATAGATGATAGAGTAAATAATTTCATAAATAGAAAGTCGCGAGTTTTAATTATGCACATTTATGTCAAGCCATCCATAATATATCTATGATACGCTCTATATCTATCACGAGTTACAATTTCCTCACTTTAATCAAAACAGAAATTTGATAAACCTCGTCAAATTTAACACAATCCCTTGATTTCTTGCAAATTAAACATGTCAATTTTTTTTCGATCAAAATTTGATTGTAAGCGACTTCCTTTTCCACTTGAATATGTAATATGTAATGACACACGCATAGACAAATTAAACATGTCACATTTTTTCGATCAAAACTATTAGATACGTGTTAGAATCAGGTTGCATTGGTTAAGAAGTTAGATATGTTTAATTTACATTAAATTGGGAAATATTGTTAAATTTAAAATTTAGGTGTAGAAATTGTGTTTTTTTCGCTGCAATCTATACAGTACATCATCTATACTATATTAAAAAGAGAGTTTTTAATTTCAAATTGATTTCAAATCAATTTTAAAATTGAGTGGCAATTTTGTAGTTAGAATAAAATTGAAGGTTTATTTATAAGATATGCATCTTTTTTATTCTTTTTCTTTAACTTCATTTTCTATTTTATTCTTTTTAAAAAGGGGTAATTGCCTATAAATTCTTAACGTTTATACGGAATTGGTTTTTGCACCTTTTTTTATTTTTCTTCTTTTAAATACCTAACCTTTAGTTTTTGTCTGAAATTTATCCGATCATCGGTTTTTTCTTACGCTGGCGCCGGAAATGCCACTGTGGCAGCCGGAATTCACACTGTGGCAGCCGGAATTCTCCACTTGGCTCATTTGTGACATGTGGCAAAAAAATCTAAAAAAACATTGAAATAAAAAATACATGTGGAAAAAAAAATAAAAAAGAAAAGAAAAGAAAAATCACCCCCCTCCAATCGTTCTTTCTCCCTTCCCCCACCCCAAACCCTAACTCTCCCTCCCCCCACCCGGCGCCGCCCCCTGCCACCTCCACCACCGCCGGCGCCGCCACCCATCGCTACCACCACCAACGCTCCACCGCCTGGAGCAGCTGAGGAAGTCGATCGCCGCCGCCGTCCTCCGGAGCAGCAGACCAGCCTCCACTTCGTGGTAGTGCACGAGCAAGGCGCGCGACCAAGCGGCGGAGCAGCAGACCAGCCTCCGACTTCCGGCCTCACCCTCCCCAGATCTCGCTGGCCTCCCCCTCCCCAGATCTCGTCGGTCTCCCACTCCCCAGACCGCAACGACCTTCCCCTCCCCCATCCCCAGATCCCGTCGACCTCCGCCGCCCCCTGTAGACAATTAAATTTGTCGTCGAATTAAATCGTGCCACGTGTAAATTCATGAATTAAATATTCAATTATATTTTCTATTTTATTAAATGGGATTTTATTCCTAATTAAATAGATATATATGATTAATATTTAATAAAATGAATTAATGGGCTTATTGGCCACTTAAGGCCCTAAGGCCCATGCATGAAGGCTCAAAGCTCATAAAGCCCATGAAGCCCATCTCTAAAATCTATAAATAGAGGTGTTGGGGTGCTCATTATCACGACTTGAAGGAGTGGAAGATCAAAGAGCATAAAGAATCCTCTCTAGTATCGCAAGTTGAAGTGGAAGATTGAGGAGTTCAAAGAATTCTATCAAGTATCAAGTGAACTCTTGCAAGAATTGAAGAGCTTCAAGCATCTCTAAGAATTCTATTCAAAGCTTCAAGTATTCTTCAAGTGTCTTCAAGAATTCTATTCAAAGCTTCAAGTATTCTTCAAGTGTCTTCAAGAATTCTATCAAAGCTTCAAGTATTCTTCAAGTGTCTTCAAGAATTCTATCAAGTCTTCAAGTATTCTTCAAGTATCTTCAAGTGATCAAACCTTCAAATCTTCAAGTGATCAAGATCTTCAAATCTCCAAGATCGAAAGCTTCAAGGCATTCTTACAAATTCTAAGAATGTTCTCAAATCAAATCAAGTTCAATGTTCAATCCAAAATCATGACTTAAGTCCTTTGGATTGGCGTCATCAAAACAAGTATTTCAAGAACCTTCGAGTTTGTTCAAGAATCAAATGGAAGAGAAGAATCAGAGGATTAACTAGAGATTGCAACTCGCATAAATCTATCTTCAAATCTATCAAATTATCTTTGTAACGCATTTTGTATTTTATCAAATTGAAATACAAAATTTGTGTTTACACCCCCTCCCCCTCTCACCTGACTTTTCCCCTCTCCCTTCACATCTCACCAGTCCCAATTTCTCTGAATTGAAGCGGCGAAGCGCGGGGTATTGGTGGTGGCGATGGTGGTGGTGGCGCAGCAAGGGGCGACGCGAATTGGTGGAGAATTGCGGATCTAGGGCACGAATTGTTGCCCTTTGTGCGCTGCCGTCTGTGCTTGCGAATGTGGTGAGAACGGTGTAGGGTGGTGCCGACAATGGTGGCGGCATGGGCGGTGGCGGGTTGGGGATGGGGGAGGGACAGACGGGATCTGGGGATTTTGGGGAGGGGCCGATGGGTCTGGGGTTGGGAGAGGGCCAATGGGTCTGGGAATGGGGGAAGGGGTGGCCGGCGCTGGCTTATGGTGGCGGCGGGCGGCGCCGGTGGGTGGCGGGAAGGGGAAAGAGATGAATGAGGTTGGGGAAGATGATGAGTTGGAAATTTTCTTCTTTTTTTTAAAAAATTTTTTTTGCCACGTGTAAAAATTATATTTAGGTGTCAATTCCGGTTGCCATCTCATCTATTCCGGCTGCCAAAGTGACATTTCCGACGCCGGCGTAAGAACAAAACCGATGATCGGATAAATTTCAGACAAAAACTAAAGGTTAAGTATTTAAAAGAAGAAAAATAAAAAAAGGTGCAAAAACCAATTCCTTGTAAACGTTACGAATTTACAGGCAATTACCCATTTTAAAAATTGTGAAATTCGACGAATTATAAAATATTTGATATGCATATCAAATTAAAGATCATGACAAGAGTTTTAATTTGATATATGTTATGTAAATATTGGATTGAAAATATAAAAATTATATTTATTTAAAGATTAAAGCTTAAGAAAATTCTCTCTCCTCTCTCCTCTTTTTTTTTGAATAAATCTATTTTTTTTTCAATTATCTTTTAACTTATATTGTTTTCTTTTTTCACAATATCATTTTTTATTAATATTAATTATCCTTTAGTATTTTTAATTATATTTAGATATTTTATATAATAATCAAATGATAATCAATTTTATATATAATAAAATATAAAAATATTTTTCATGCGTTGCACGAGTGCAAATGCTAGTACTAAAGGAAACTAGGAATATATTCTTCTAAATTTTCCCTCCAAAAAACAAGCATTCATGCGAAAACATGCAATATATATACATATATAATCATATATACCTCATGAATGAATTTTTACTTTTTTTCAAAAATTCTTTCACAGTTCCTATGCATTCATTTTATAAATATGTATGAGTCCTTAAAATTACTAACCAAATCCATGTGTCTTTTGATCTCCCCCAAAAATAACATGCAATTTCAAATCACAATAAATCTATCCAACCACATTGTGGCCACCCACAATATTAAATTGAGGTTTTTTATAAAAGAAAAAGTAAAAAAATCCCTTGAGAGCACAAAACGCAGACTAAGGGCACGAAACTCGAAAAGAAATCGTTAAACAATGAAACCTGAAGACACTAGCGATCCCATAAATCAGGATAGTCGTCCATCTCATCTGACCAACGTCTATGAACTATATTATTCATTGCATTCATGCTATCACTATTGCTATAATCAACCACAAAGTTCCTCGGCTTGTAGCCCATATCCTCCGCATTCCGGAGGCGACCTTTTATGCTACCTTCCGGAACTGCTTGCATCGGCTCACTTCCCATGCCCTTTCCCGTGCCCTTTGGGCGGCCACGTCCCCGCTTGGTCGTCTTGTCCGAGAGTAATTGCATTCCCTGACTAACCTGCTCCTCTAACTGACTAATGCGACTAGTAATATTGTCCGGGCCAAGAGTTGACAAATCCTTGTTACCTTCATGCGAAACACCCCCGCTTTTGTCCAAAGTTTGGTCACGTTCGAGAGCAAAAGTTGTGTCGTCAATAAGCGGTGTGTTCAAACCCGTGCCATCCGGAGCCTCCATCTCCAAAGTTTCCTCCACATCCGAGTCCTCCTCGTTAATGACCAAGTCACTATCTTTAATCACATCTTTATCCCCCTGAATCGGAACCAGTATTTTGTCCAACAAATCCGGCTCAGATAAATGAACCCCGAAAGACGGTCCAGAAATAGGATCCACGCCCGTTTCCAAACAATTCTCCGCATTATTCTCCAAGTCCAGAGCCTGAAATGCATTTCGCGTCTCGACAGCCTCTTTCTGAAGAACCGGAACAACAATTTGTTTTTTTACCGCCTGTTCGGCGACCTTTGACCAAGCCGCAGCAGGTTTAGCATGAGCAACCTGTTGTTGCTTCTTCAAAGGGGCAGCCTCCTGCTGCCCAAACTCTGACTGCGCCGGGTTTGCAGCCTGTTCATTCGAGGTAATCGCCGCCTGCCAATGCGGCCCATTGTGAACTTGCGTAAGCTTAGCCTTGTCATTCACAGTGTCATTCTGCTCACCCATCCCCCCAAACTTCGACTTGCGGCATCTATCGGGGGAGTGTCCCGTAATCTTGCAACGACCACAATAAAGAGGGAGATTTTCGAAAACAAACTCAATATGAAAAGAAAAATCCTCCATATCAATAAGAAGAGTATTAGGAAGAGGGTGAGACATATCTATTTCAACAAGAATACGGGCGAAATGTCCAAAATCTCTACCTGCCGAAGCACCATCGATCTTTAGAGGATGGCCCAAGTAACGTCCAATTCCAGAGAGAACTTGTGGATTCCAATACTCGATAGGAAGATAAAGAATTCGAACCCAAACATTCGCCAAGGGAGAGTTTTCTTTGAACGGATCAAAGTTGCGAGTCCACTCTCGGAGCCGAAGAAGACCCTTTGACAGCTCCCAGATCACCTTCGCCTTTGCCGTAGCTTTATCAGTCACTGTAGTAAAACGGAGCGTGTAAAATCCCTTTCCCAGCGGAATCAGTTGCCAGTCAGAATTTATACCCCAAATCTGTTGAAGTTCCGACTTCAACTCCATAGTTGAACATGGCTTATCGCCTTTCCCCAACAGTAGTCGTCCTGTTAGTGCATGCTCAAAAGCTTGGACCTCCTTTAAATATAAAGCCTTAGGAATTTTGAGAGAGAATTGATCTCCTTCCTTCGTTAGACGCAAATCATGAAAAATATGAGCAGCTAAATCTTGCCGTTTAACAGGTCGCTTAACAGTAGCACTAGCATAAGAAATCCTAGCGTTATCTGCCACGCTAGGATTTACAGAATTCCTATCAACTGTCGTGCCATCGGCAACACAAGGATTTGTGGCCGATGTCTTCCCAGCGGCATCCTGGGCCTCAGTATTCTTCACCTCGCTGTTACCAACCGTGGCAGATATAGACCGAGCGGAAGAAGATCGAGCTTGAGGGTGTTCAAAATTCGCAGAAACAGAGGGAAGATTTAGGAATCCCTTATCCTGATTTCCAGCCGACGAGGTGGCCCGAGCAGCCGAATGAGTCATCGAGTAAAAGCTTGAGGGAGCCAGTCCGGTGGCGGCTAGGGAGGTCCGAGACAGGTGGACGGCCGGACCGGTGGGAAAGCGGCTCAATCACTCCGATCTGGGCGTAGTGCGCAACGTAGTCAACGCTGGGTTCTTCGCGCTGTTGCTGCTGGATTCGCCGCGCTGCTGCTGCTGGTCTGCCTGCACCGGTCACCGCGCTGCTGCTGATGGCCGGTCGCCGCGCCCGCGCTGCTGCTGCTGCTGGATCGTGAGCGGGACGACGCTGCAGCAAGCTGGAGGACAACGCCGCGCTGTTGGTCTGCCTGTGTTGCTGCTGGGAGGAAGGCACGTGGGCAGCGAGCACTTTGCTGTGCTTCACCGGCTGAGGGAAGCGGCGCCGACGCCGGTGGGAGTCGGTCAAAAATATCGGCCCCTCCAAGAAAAAGTCGCCAGCTTTTAAGCTTTTATTCATGCGCTGCCACTTTTTCCTGCAAGGAAATTTGTCTACACACCAAACCAACGCAAAAAAAAAAAAAAAAAATTCTGCAATCTAGAGAGAGAGAGGAGCAGGTGAAGGGTTCAAGTACTGTTCAAGTTACTGTTCGAGGTGACATGGAAGTTACTGTTCAAGGCGACGTGGCAGTTACTGTTCAAGGCGACGTGGCAGTTACTGTTCGAGGTGACGTGGCAGTACTGTTCAAAGTGACGTGGCAGTACTGTTCAAGGTGACGTGGCAGTTACTGTTCAAATTAATGTTCAAGTTACTGTGACGTGGCAGTTACTGTTCAAATTAATGTTCAAGTTACTGTTCAGCACTGTATATTTTTTCCTCCCCTACAAATTTGCTCAACATCAAACCAAACCATGTCAGAACAAGAAACTTCAGACACAGAAAAAACTAGCCACACCCCACCAAATTTCCCGATGGAATTTGCTGCACAATTTGCAGAATTCCTCAAACAAAGCCTCAGAATTCCAGATTCATCGGCCCATAAACCACCAAACCACGACCAACTTGAATCTTTTGGAGAGATTTCCATCAAGGCGAAACTCAATGGGGAGAATTACCCATTATGGGTTAACCTCATGAAACGGGCAATTGCGGGAAAAGGTTTGACATCTCACATTAATGGAGTTTCAAAATCACCCGCAATTGACGATCCCAGCTACACGAGATGGGAGCAACGGGATAACTGCGTTTTCAATCGGGTGATCAACAATATCGAAACCGGACTTGTGAATGAGGTGTCACAGTACGCAACCGCCGCTGATCTATGGGAAGGATTGGCGATCACTTATGGAAGTGGATCTGATCCATTCCAAATCTATGATCTGCACCGACAAGCCATGACAATCAAACAAGAATCTATGACACTAGAAGGGTTGTGGATCAAAATGCAGGACTTATGGATCTCGATTGATACCAGAGATCCGAGTCCGACAGACATAGAGGGATATCAGAAGAGGGAGGAGCGCCATTGCCTCTATCAATTTCTAAGTGCATTGGATGACAAATATGCTAATATCAAGAGGGAGATTATGGACAAGGATCCATTACCAACTGTTCGAAGAGCCTACGGACTGGTACGAAGGCAGGCCACAAACGAGGATATCCTCAAATCCTCTGAATCGCCGACCGTAGGAATCGGGTCCGGACTCGCCGCGGTCAACCACAGCCGACCACCACCGCTCTCCAATCGACCACAGCAAGGAAATCAAACCTGGAACAACAGGAAAGGGGAAATCGACAAGAGCAAACTCGTTTGCACTCACTGTGGAGGTAAAAAACATACCAAGGAGGGATGTTTCTTACTCATTGGATTTCCCGAATGGTGGGACGAAATGAAGAAATCAAGAGCTGCGTCCAAAAATCGGAATCAACCGTGGAGTCCGAATGGACAAGCGACGGTGGCGGTCAGTGGTACAAGACCGACGTCAATCGTGTCTGCTGCAACGACTGGCGGGGCGTGGTCAGGCGGTGATACACGAGCCGCCAACGCCGGAACTCCGGCAGGCAACGTCGGACCACCACCGCCACAGACGCGCATTAACGAGGAGAGAGGAGGTGCCCTGGCTGCTAGGGTTCACGAAGGGGAAGGTAATGAGGGGTTATACCTTTTAAACCCCTCACTCATTCACAGCTCTTATTTTGTTCAGGCCTTAGCATTATCTTCCTCTAATTCTGGAACACCAGATAAAGACTACCATTGGATTTTTGATTGTGGAGCCACAGATACTATGTCCTTAAAACTGCTAGTGGAAATTTAGCATATGTAGAAGGAGCTGGAACTATTAAATTATCCTCTGAATTATGTCTTCCAAACTGCTTATATATCCCGTCTTTATCCCACAAATTGGTGTCTGTTAGCCACGTAATGAGAGAATTACACTGTAACTTACTAATGCGGCCTGGCTTCTGCATTTTACAGGATACGAGGACGGGGAAGATAGTTGGGCGTGGCACTGAATATCGAGGACTCTACTATGTGGATAGGATGGCTCAACAGGGTGCTGCGATGCTAACTCAAGGACTGGCAGAGGAACAGACTTGGCTTTGGCATAGGTGGTTAGGACATCCATCCATAGGATATTTACGGTTAATTTATCCAAACCTTATTACTTCACACCCTTTGAACTGTGAGACATGTTTTCTGGCTAAGAGCCATCGTCACTCTTTTAAACTTAATAATACTCGTGTGAAGTCAGTTTTCTCTTTACTTCACTCTGATGTTTGGGGTCCAGCTCCGGTTACTAGTGATAATGGGTTTAGATATTTTTTGCTATTTGTTGACGATTGTTCTAGAATGACGTGGGTATATTTCTTAAAATCCAAAAGTGAAGTTTTTGAAAAGTTCACCCACTTCTATAATCTAGTACAAACACAATACAAGAATAATATTCAAATCCTTAGATCTGATAATGGGGGGGAGTATGTAAATTCCAAGATGCAAAACTTCTTCACTGAAAAAGGCCTTGTCCACCAAACAACATGTCCTTACACACCTGAACAGAATGGGGTAGCTGAACGGAAAAATAGGATCATTTTAGAGATGACTAGAGCCCTTATCATCGACTCCCAAGTCCCTAAATCTTACTGGCCCGAAGCCGTAGCTACCTCTGTTTACCTCTTGAATCGACTGCCAACTCATATCCTAAACTTTAAACCACCCCTTGAGTTCCTAGCTACTCACTCTGAAATACCCTCATCCCTCACACTGGAACCCAGAATTTTTGGATGCACCGTTTATGTTCATATCCCTAAACAAAATCGTACAAAGTTCTCACCAAATGCTGTTAAGTGTGTTTTCCTGGGGTATGGCAAAAATCAGAAGGGGTATAGATGTTATGATCCTGTAGCTAATCACCTATACACTACCTTAAACTGTGATTTCGTTGAAACATAATATTTTTTCCACCAACATGGGAGTCAGGGGGAGAAAAAGGAGATTGTCGACTCCCTAAGTTGGCTCCATACGCCATCCACTGTCCAAACAACCCTTCATTCCCTACCTTCTCATCCGTTTCAAACTAGCTCAGTGTCATTGCCAGGTTCTGTGCCAGACGTTGGTCCAACAGAGAAGGTTAGCACACCCGCCGAGACATCTACAACACAGGTTCAGTTCGAGATGTCCAGCGAGTCGACCCCACTATCAACCCCATCTTCAAATCCTGAGGTAAGTAATCTCAATAGTTCTCAAGTTAATACTAACATTGAGGAACAGAGGGATGAAGACACTGACACAGAAACTGGAAGGGATACGGATGAAGATGATGAACGTACTGAGTTAGCAGGTGCCACAGATCAGTACACATTGCCTCCCCGAAGTACAAGGGGAAAACCACCAAAGCGATACTCTCCAGACTGGCAGGGACGGAAGACTAGGTACTCGATTGCCAACCTTGCCCAAGGACAACTCACAGAGATGGCACGGGCCTTTGAAGCAGCTCTTTATGAAGAGGAGGATGTACCCCAGACAGTAGAAGAGGCAAGGAGACATAAACATTGGAGGGATGCCATGAAGAAGGAAATGGATGCACTAATTAAGAATGGGACATGGGAAAGATGTATGCTGCCAGAAGGAAAGAGGCCAGTGGGATGCAGATGGGTTTTTTCAATCAAAAGGCGAGCAGATAGTTCAATCGAGAGGTACAAAGCTAGGTTGGTTGCAAAAGGATACACTCAGACCTACGGGATAGACTATGAAGAAACATTCTCACCAGTGGCCAAGATGAACACAGTAAGAACACTTCTCTCAGTAGCAGCATGCAAGGATTGGCCTTTGCATCAGTTGGATGTAACTAATGCCTTCCTACATGGAGAATTGGATGACAATGCAGAGATATATATGGAAGTTCCCCCAGGTTATTCCGAAGAGTTCGATGCAGGTCAAGTGTGCAGGCTAAAGAAGACACTCTATGGATTGAAGCAATCGCCCAGAGTATGGTTCGGGAGATTCTGTTTAGCTATGGCAAAAAATGGCTATAAACAGAGTAACTCTGATCATACATTATTCGTGAAACGAAGAGAAGGAAAGGTAACATGTTTAATCATTTATGTTGATGACATGATTATCACAGGAGACGATGTTGAAGAGATAGTAAACGTGAAGAAAAACTTGTTCCTGGAATTTGAAATGAAAGACCTTGGATCTCTGAAGTACTTCCTTGGAATTGAGATTTTAAGGTCGAAAAAGGGAATTTTCCTGAGACAAAGAAAGTATGTCCTTGACTTACTTGCAGAAACTGGGCTACTCGAGTGTAAACCTGCAGAAACACCGATTGTGATAAATCATGGATTAACAATTGTTGAGGGAGCTGACTTAACAGATCAAGGAAAATACCAGCGCCTTGTTGGGAAACTCATCTATCTCTCCCATACACGGCCCGACATCACATATGCAGTTGGAATAGTAAGTCAGTTTATGCACAAACCCCAGAAGGAGCATATGGAGGCAGCTTTGAGAATTGTCCGGTATCTGAAAGGAACCACTGATTATGGGATTTTGCTTGAAAAAAAGGAAGATTTGGAAGTTGACGGGTTTACAGACGCAGATTGGGCCAGTAACCCAAATGATAGGAAATCTACCGCCGGATATTTTACCTTCGTTGGAGGAAATTTGGTCACATGGAGAAGCAAAAAACAGAAAGTAGTGGCCCTATCAAGTGCAGAGACAGAATTCAGAGGAGTAAAAAGTGGGATAACTGAAATCCTGTGGCTTCGGAGATTGCTCACAGAGATTGGCTTTCCTCCAAGAAGGGGAAGTCGGCTCTTCTGTGACAATAAAGCTGCGATTAGTATATCTGAAAATCCCGTACAACACGACAGGACCAAACACGTGGAGATCGATCGGCATTTAGTTTAATAGGAAAAATTTTAATTTATTTATTTTTAAATAAAAATAGTATTTAATTATTTTATTGTATTCTCTACATTGTCCAAATCAATAATGCTATTTGAACAATATATGTCCAGAAAAAATATAATTAAATACTCCCTCCGTCTCACGAATCTTGACACATTTTCAAATAAGGTAATAATTAGTCAAAAAATATTACATTTTCTCTCCTACTTTATCACTATATTACATTCTCTCTCCTACTTTTATCACTTTATTACCTTCTCTCTCATATTTTATCACGTTTATACTTTATTATCTACACACTTAAAACACTAATCTACAACTCCTTAATTATCGTGTCAAAATCAAACGTGTCAAAATTCGTGGGACGGATGGAGTACTTTAAAATTTAAATTTATTTAAAATTTTGGTTTAAAATAAAAAAAGAATTTAGCTAGTTTTATTGTTTTCTCCATATTGTAATTTATTAATAACCTTTTTAATTATTATTATTTTTAAAGTACAAAAACTAATAAAAAATAAAAAAAATGTTAAAAAGTTACAAAAAAACTACAATATGGAGAAAACAATAAAACTAAATCCCTTTAAAATTTGAAGCAAAATTTTTAAATAATTTTAATCTTTTTTTACCCGAACAAATTTTGTTCAAATAGCACTACTCATTTCAAATATATAAGTGAAAAAAAAATAGCACACCTCTCAAATATATAAAAAAAAACTGCTATAAATAATATTGCGTAAACAGGTGTGAAATAGATTCAAATAACTTTACATAAATGCAAAATGAAAATTCTCAATTCTGGTTTTATTTTAAAATTTGTATATAATGAAATTTATTTTTGTAATATCACATTTATTTTTTCTGATCATCTCACAATTTTCAATAAATCTATCAATATAAAATTTGTAATTACTTTTTATAAAATTTACATTATAAAAATAATAAATTATATATATGTATATTTACAAATAATAAATTTAAATTTTAAGAAAGTGGATGCAATATGCAATTTCGTGGATAGCGCGGAAGTACAGCTAGTTAGCTCAAAAATCAAAGTTTATAACCAGTCTATTAGTATTTAAGTTTTCTCGACATACAGCATGGGAGAAAATAATAATAATAATAATAATAATAATAATAATAATAATAATAATAATAATATGGTACTGTGGTACTAGCTAGCTGTAAACTATATATAATGATTATAAAATCCAGAATATATTAAAGATTCAGTGATATAATAACATCTATTTTCTCTTCTTTCTTCAAAAGTTTGCAATGATTGACACTCCGAATTTAATGAAAATCTATAGCGTATACACTCCCAAGGAGAAGGAGTAGTAAGATTTAGTGGATAGATTTTTTTTTCTCGACAGCTAGTGGATAGAATTACTATCACTATGTAGGTTCTCACGTGCATGACTAGTAGTATCAATTAATATGTCAAGATAATGTCCGCGAGGGGACACCAAGCGGTGCGATCTCCTGTGTGAACAGTGAGGTTTCGGGTTTAAACCCACTGCTCTCCCTCCCCAACTCCCCCAAATTAAATATATATATATATAGGGATAAAAAAAATCATTAAATATTTGTATTTTTAATAAGAATTTTGATTGATTATATATATTGGAGTGTACTCTAGTGAGATTGCTATTTTTCGTGAGATCACGAGTACAACGAATAAGACAGTATAGAATATTTAACAAGGTAGTATATACTGATGAATGACAGTATAGAATATTAATATATATATATATATATATGTATGTATATAATATTATCTTCTTATAATAGTATTAGTAATATTGTATCCTTATAATATTTTTCAATGTAAAATATATATGACTACACAATATAGAAAATCGAAATGTTATAAATAGCAAAATAACAAAGAATAAAAAGAACAAAACGTTAGAAAGATATTTAACTGTATCAGTAGTCTCAACTTTTAAAAAAGTTAATGAAAAACTAAAAATAAATATAAAAATAAAAATAAAAATTAATATGTACAAATTTAAAACGATCATAACATGCTCATTTTAAATTGATTTATACCTTTTATGATCTTTTATTTAAGATATACAATTACATATTGCAAATTTGATCTCGAAGAAAATAACACGAAAATAGAAAAAAAAAGATGGGCAAGGAAGATAAAAATATAGTACTAAATTGAAACTAAATCTTCCACGAGTAAATATTAATAGCTATTTTACAATATTAATTCTATTTTAAAAATAAACTATTCATGCTTCTATTTTTATATAGAGTTTACATTTTTAATATGGAAGTATTTTTAAACTTTGTAATATTTATAATTATAATTGCTTTCAAATTCAAAATTATGCTTAATAGTTAAATAAATTAAAAAATATAAAAAAAAATTATAATTATAATTAATAATTTAATATTTTATTTCAGTAGAACATAACATAGCAGCTAACATTTATATGTTGTAATTTATAACTAATTTTGTTTTTTCATACAATTTATTGGATAAAAACTGTTTTAAAAATTTATTTATAATCTATAGGCGTACTTCAAATTTTATAATTAAATAACATTAGCTTATTGTGTGTTTATAAGTATAATTAAACATTAAATATGTAACTAACTCAATAAGAAGATTATTTAATTAGTGTTGAATTAGAATTTTTTTTAGAGAGATAACCCAGTAAAAAGATATAATTCTTTAATATTTATATATTTATTAATTTTTTTTTTATCTTTTTGGAAGAAGAAATCATTGAATATTGTTAATATTTTTAATTATTTCGTGTTCTTTAGAGTGACTTTTCTTATATAACACACGTTTGGTGTTTAACTTTTTAGATAGAGAACAACTCATGCTTATGTTTAGGAAGAAAAATAAATATAGAAGAAAATGTAACAATCAGTAGTAGTTTTTTAGGAGAGAAATTTTCGGCAGTAGTGGATTAAGCAATTTTGTCCCAAAATTCCAATTTTAATTGAATTAAATTATATTTACTTTGCTTTTTATATATATAAAGATAGCATGGTTGTTATAATTTATCTATGTAATGTATATTTTCATGATAACATCCTTGTCTTCTCCGACTCATCTCTCCACAACTCCTCCTAATTTTCAAATGAATAAGATAATTTTGGTTGATGGGGAAGATCATATTACCCATCACGTTCGTAGTTTTAGAGGCTGGATCATTTAACATAGAGTATATTCCACATTTAAAAATTCAATCTCGATTGGATCCAAGTATTCCTAGATCTTTAAGTAACTTTTTTTCTAGGCGTAGGATCTTTGCGATGTTGATTTCCTAGATTTTTATTCCTTTTTTACTTGGATATAATTAATATTTTTATGAAAATAAATTGAACTTTTCTTTGAAGTAAATAAGATTTTCTTTAAAAACAAATAAAATTTTAAACATTTTGTTCATAAATAACACTTTGCTTAAATAAAAATAAGACTTTTCATAAAATTAAGGGATTTTGACAAACAAAATCACGAATTATTTGAAAATTGTAATTTTAACGTAACTTTTGAAAGTGTGTTGAATTAAATCGCCATATTTTCGATTTTTGCAATTTCGTCACCTTAATTTTTTCCAGACGCCGAATTATTAAGTAGACGTCCATGTGGATTAGTTCGCCACATAATATTCATTTTACGACGTTATTTGCAATAAAACTACTGAATATTGAAAATTAGGGTGCAGATATAGGATACAGTCCTTTTATAATTTGGGAAAATAATTAATTAAAATTGTATAAAACAACATCGTTTAGGCCTCACAAAAACGTTTTTGTACGTCTTCACTAATCCATGTAAGCTCTAATTCAATACTTTGTCGATTGGAAAAAAAATTGTGGGGACATAATTGCAAAATTTGAGGTGGAGATTTAATTTGTCACATTTTAAAAGTCACGCTAAATTATAATTTTAAAATAGTTCGTGGTTTTATTAGCTAAAATCCCTAAAATTAAATATAAAATACTTGTAAATAAGATTTTTCATTTTAAAATGAAAATATTAGTATTAAGGAATAGATGGAATTATGATTACCTGATTTGAAAAGCTGAAACCGTCTTATTATGGGTTTGGCGTATTGAAAGGCAGTCATCAACGAAAATGTGTTTTTGGGTACAGGTTCATGCATCTGCTTTCTATTCGAATTCGACTTAATTAATTTCTATCTGCAAAAGTGATCTACCTCAGAAATTTTAACCATATATGACTGTGAAAAACAAGGTATCCACCACCGACGACGGTGGCGGCGGCGGCAAGAAGAGCGCACATTTCAGCGGCGGCGGAGTTGAAAATTCTGAGAAAAGGATTAATAAAATTGGTAGATGGAGAGTGAGATAAATGGGTGAAGCTGCCGCGTCACATACACAAGTGCTCCTCAATAATTAATACACATCCATTCAGAAAGCAGCTCTTTTGCTTTTCTTTTGTAGGCATCCATTTAATACACATAAATTTATGGCCAACTATGTTTATTCTCATACAACATAATTATTGACATATATTCATACAGATTCTTTGAATCATATCATGCTAACTTAAAAGGCCAACATAAAAATCATACCAGTACTAGGAATAAACTATACACATTAATAAAATTACTTCATAAAGTGCTACTATTAATCATTTGTTACGTTCTCTTTCGTACATAAATACAGGCAAATTTATACCATACTAAAGTACTATCAAATATATTTCATCAAATATATACTCACATAGGCACTGTATTCTGTGACGAGCAATGAACACGACAAAATAGTCACAAAGTTAAGCTACACTATAAAATTAACTTTGAATATTCAATTGGTACGAATTCTTGGAAGTCGAGAAATTAGATCAAATAATTCAATCAACACTTTTGGATTAATAATTCATTTGATTTGAGATCTCCATCGATTTCACAGTGGAATCTCTCTTGAGATGGAGTGGACACGAATGAAAACCATCTTTTTTTGATTCCGAATTTTCAACTAAAACCATCTTGGTGTGTCAACTATTTACAATTTGATTCCGAATTTTCAACTTTTTTGAAAAAAATTGACATTGGAATCTAGCATGTAATTTCCACCTCGAAATAAATGACATAGTAAATATTTAAAGATCGTGACGTGTTGAAAATTATAAAGGTCATGAAAAATGTGAATGTTGCTGATTGCAAGGCTAGGGATGGCAACGGGCCGGATCTGGATCGGGTCTGGCCAATACCAGATCCAGATCCGTTTTCATATACTAGATTCAGATTCGTGGATCTGAAAATTTTGGATCCAGATTCAGATCCGTCAGATCCGCGGGTCCACGGGTCCAGATCCATGGATCTACTATTTTTAAATTAAATTAAAAAAATTTCACAAAATCAACAACATCTAATTTCCATCATGAAAAATATAACACAAAATACTTTTATCTAATTACTTTTAGTTTTTATTCTTTTGAATATAATTTATTTATTATTTTTAATTTAGTTAATATTATTAGTAAACTAAATATAAAATATAAAATATAAAATATATATATATAATAAAACGGATCCACGGGTCGGATCTGGGCCGGATCCGGATCTAAAATTTCAAGATCCAGATCCAGATCCGTTTTCAAAACTGAGATCCAGATCCAGATCCGTCGGGTCCAAAAAATTGAGATCCACAGATCTGGACCGGGTCCAAGATCCACTGCCATCCCTATGCAAGGCTATCGAGCTCAGGGGGCATTTTGCTATTTTCTGAAACTTGGAGGATTGAACTACTATTTTGTCTATTGACAGTTATAACGGGCAATAGTAGTGCGACGTCGTTTTAGCATGTTTCTGTTTTTTAGCTTAATTGTTGAGTTAGAACTGAAGGCTATCATCTTCTTCGTTCTTACTGTGAGTGTGCTGTAGTTTTCAGTCATTGTTGTGGAGCTTGAGCTCAAGTTGTGTTTCTTGAGTTGAAATTGTAATTTTCATTTTTCGATTGCCTTTTTTGGTGATAGTAATAAACAGATTGGTTGACCCTCCATGGATGTAGGTCCTGTCGACCGAACCATGTTAAATTTGTGTGTTCTTGTTTCTTTTATTGTTTAGCTTGGATCTTGCGCTCGTCTATCAACAAAAAAGATGGTGTAATTTTTCTATTAATTTTGTATATATAATGTCACATCAATGATCATATTGTATATTTGGCATTACGCACAAATAAACAAAGAATATAAGATTTTCAAATGTGAAAAACCATATGATCATAGTAATAATATTGATGACGGTGATATAAACTCGCTTCGTCCGTCCCATAAAAGTGTGCACTTCTTTTCATTTTAGGATGTTTCACAAAAGTATGCATTGCTATTTTTGGGCACTTTATCACAAATTCTTTATTTTTTAACTCCTACTTTATCAGCCTATTTATAACAATACAATAAAAGCAAGCCACTTCTTCCACTCATAAGAGCATTCGCAGTGGGAGGCGCTAATTGGTGGTCCCTACCTTAGCGCCTCCACTCCATAGTGCATTGGTTATATAAGAGGCGCTAAAATCTCAATTTCTATTTAATCATATTTTTACTCTTCTATTATTAAATTGAGATTTTATTAAAAGGAAAAAAGAAAACCTAGAGAACCCTTGAAAGCACAAAGAAGCAGACTTAGGCCGAGTCTCGTTAAAATCTTTTTAAGGAAACCCCAAAGGGAAAAACCTTAAAAACTATTTTTACTCTTCTATTTTAAATTTAAACATTTCATTAAAATTAAAAATTTAGTATTACATCATTTAAAATAAAATATAGGATTTTAAAATTAAAAACATTACAATAATTAAAAATTAGGTGAAAATTAAAAGAATTAAAAAAATTAGGATTTTAAAAGTAAAAAATAAAAATAAAATGAAAAACCCGACTTTTAACCCCAAAGGGAAAAACCTTAAAAACTATTTTTACTCTTCTATTTTAAATTTAAACATTTCATTAAAATTAAAAATTTAGTATTACATCATTTAAAATAAAATATAGGATTTTAAAATTAAAAACATTACAATAATTAAAAATTAGGTGAAAATTAAAAGAATTAAAAAAATTAGGATTTTAAAAGTAAAAAATAAAAATAAAATAAAAAACCCGACTTTTAACCCACCAACCTGCTGATTCCCCCATTTCTCCGCAAACAACCGTTTTCAATTATTATTTTTATTAAATAGGCACATCCTTCGGACGCGCACGGCTTCAACCCCCATCGTGCTCGGCACTAGGCAAGGCGCCCAACACGCACCGCGACGGCACGCCAGTGCATGGCTCCCCCGTGGCGTCGACTCGGTCCAGCGCCTGCAGGATCGCGTTGCAGATGCTCTAACATACTAATATAATATTTATTAAAATCTGTGTCACTAAAAACCATGCACACTCTTATGAAACAGATGGAGTATGTGTATCTTATTATGCGACAAAAGTTAGTATTGTTGGAACCGGTGGCGAACCTATATTTTTTAGTCAGTGATGTCCAATTTATCATAGTTTTATAGATTCATATGATATTCTTTTAAATTAAAATTTAAAATAAATGATAATATAATATAATTATATCATCTTTTTATTACATTACAATTTTATTTAACAAATAGTCAAATGCGATTGCTTATATTCTTTGAAGCTGGACAAAGCTAAGTTTATTAATGGCGAAGATGAAACATCCACGGCACAACACTTTTTTATATAAATATTCACTCTACTTAGCTAAAATATAAGTAGCAAACTTCAAAACTGTGACCTAATTTTCAATCTTTTAAATGCGTTGGAAAGAACTATGAACAAATTTTTGTTGAATTTGAACTTTAGTTCTTTATTGTGCAATAATACATAATTAAAATAATTTTTTAATTTATAGCATTGTCATTATAAACAAGGGTAAATTGCATGAAAATACCCGACCTTATTCCAAAATCTGATTTTTTTGACAAACTTTAATTTTAATTGTAGCAAAAATATTACGACTATAGCAATGTCGGTCCGGAGACATTTTTCAGCTAAATTAAATTAGGGTTTACTGCTTACATCACCATTCCCTTCACCTGCGCAACACGTAACCCTCCCCAACCCCCTCCTCGCCCACTGCGCAGACCCTTCCCCTCCCCAACCCCTTGCGTCGCCGCATCTTCTCCAGCCACGACCCTATCGCCGACTAATAGGAGCAAGAGGGACGGTGAGAGACTTCGACCAGCAGCGGTGGGCTTGTCTGTCATTGTTTAGCTAGCCAGATTTGAAAGGAGACGGCGATAGTGTTTAGTGTGCGTGAGTGTTTTGTGTGTGAGAAACGAGGGAGAGGGAGATGAGAAAGATAAGACGAAGGGGAGAGGTCGAGGGAAATGAGTGGGGGGAAGATGGCGATGGTTCCAGTTGGCGGCGAGAAGGGCGATGAATTAAGTGACTGGTGTTGGGGCCTAGGGTTCCGGTTGGCGACAACCCTATCGCCAACTAATCGGAGCAAGATTGAGGGTGAGAGACTTTTAGCAGCAGCGGTGGGCTTGCCTGTCGTTGTTTAATCGGAGATTTGAAAGGATGCCAGCGACAATGGCAGCGGGGCCTTCGGTGTGGGTAGGGGGAGGTGCGTGAGAGAGAGAGTGAAGAGTGTGTGTGGGTGTGATTTGGCATTTCTGATGCCGCGTTGGCATTTCGGCTTCCACGTTGGTAGTACAGCTGCCAAATACTCCCTCCGTCCCAATAAATGTGGTCACCTTTCCATTTTGGTTTGTCCCACTAAAATGGCCACTTTCTTAAAATAGAAATATTTACTTTAATTAAGTCTGATTAATTAATCTAATTAAAATATCTAACTAAACCTAAACCCTAATTAAATAAACTCCCACACACACAAAAGTTGCCTCCCACCACCCACCACCTTGCTTTTTCTCTCTCTCTCTCTCTCGCCCCGCTGCCTCCGCCAGCAGCCGCCGTCCCCCACCCCCTACCCACACCATAGACCCTTGCTGGAAGAGGACCATTCCGATGGATCTCCTCCTCCGCTTCTCCACCGACTCGTTAGCCACCGTCAACCGCCGCATCGCTGTCAGCCACGACCGCCGACGCCTCCTTCTTCCCCTCATTTATTTACTGAAGCAGATCTCTCTCTCTCTCTTTGAAGGCTCCACCGCCGCAGAGGTTCTCTTCTCCATTTCCGTCTGACCCTCCACAGAACACAAACACCGACGACCACCGCCGCTCGTTTCCCCAGCTATGGCGCCGCCCTTCTCTCACAAACCCTAGATCTAAACTCACCGTCTCAACTTTGATTTTCGGCGACCGCACGTAGTAGCTAGCGAACCAGCCACCGCCGTACGCCCCAAAACCTCTCATCTCCGCCTCTACCTCTCCTTCAAGTTCGGCGACTGCACAGCCATAGGGCTGCCGCCGCCGAGCTCCATATCCCCTGATTCCAGGCACTTTAATCGCGGCCCTTGGCCTCGATTCCCGACGACGAATTTGGTTATGCGATTTGTCTGATTTGGTTTTTGGCTATGCAATTTTTTGGTTTTTGATTTTTAGTTTTTGGTTTCTGGCTATGCGATTTGGTCTGATTTGCGATTTGATAGAGGGGTGAGGGACGACCGCCGGTTTCGCCGTTACCGTCGGCGGCGGCAAACTGTGGAACAGATTAAGTGAGAAGAAGAATGTTTTCCACACTTAATTAACTCTTTAATTTTGGTGGACCACACATAATTAAAACATAACAATCACCTTCTTAATCTCCGTGCCGAAAAGAAAGTGGCCACATTTATTGGGACGGAGGGAGTAAGATTTAATTTAGTCGGCAAATGTCTCCGGACCGACATTGCCATCAATTGAAAAGTCATAATATTTTTGCTACAATTAAAAATTATGTCAAAAAATCAAATTTTAGAATAAAGTCAAGTATTTTCATGCAATTTACCCTATAAATAATAGTCAAATGCAAGAGTAACATAATAGTATACAAAGCTCAAATGATGATCCAGTTCCATTAATACTTCCATATAGTATTACCTTAGGATATCAAATTTTTCATATTTAAAGAATAAAATTAAATTACTCCCTCCGTCCTTGAAATAACTTCATCTTTTTCCTTTTTGAGACGTCCCCCAAATAACTTCCTCTTTCTTTCTTTCCATTTTTGGACAACTACCACACCACTAATAATACTTTATTTATTCTTACTTTTCACTTTTCACCACTCTCAATACTAATTATAATACATTTTCACAACTTCCAATAATAATTATAACATTTTTTTCTTCACTATCAATACACTTTACAACTTTTTGTTAAAACTCGTGCCGTCTTCAAAGAAGAAGTTATTTCAGGGATGAAGGGAGTATAACTTTTGCATTCAAGTGAAAGTTGTATTGTTGATACTTGATATGTAATCGAAAATTAATTAAATATATTTTCATCAACGTACTAGATCATTTTACTTGAAAACTTAGTTCCAATAATGAAGGGAAAGCCAACTTAACTGTATACAAGACAAAATAACTATCTTGCTATTAAAAAAATATAGTTTTTATAGTTATTAAATATATAAAGACATATATACCCTTAATTCTTTTGTAAATCTATGATTTATGAATCAAGATTTTAATAATAACTCATCTTAATTTATGGTACTCCTTATGTGCGTGGATGGGCCTTGTGGTACATTATTGTTCACATGTCACTTTAAATATTGTTGGCACAATTCACTTTAAATATTGTTGGCACAATTCACGTTGTGTTAGGATTACCTCATCAAAATATTGTATAGGCTCATATGGTACGATTACCGATTGACCGGGGTGTATAATATATTTATAATATTTTAATATTTTATTTGATAATAATACGATCTACACGAGTTTTTAAGGGATTCTGTATATCATCTACCACTGACGGATCCAGAGGGGGTTAAAGGGGGCTGAAGCCCCTCCCAATTTTTGAGTTTATATATATATATATATATATATATATATATATATATATATTAATTATAAATAAATAAATATAGTAATAATAAAAATTATAATTAAAGTTTTAATAACTATAGTATCCATTGTTAATTGCTTAATATTTTACATTGATTTGCTATATTTATACTATTTTCATTTTTAGTTAATTTTTAATGTTGAATTTGAGTAAATCTTTAAGTTAAAATAAAATTATGAACTATTAATAATAAAAACTAATTTATTCTTTTTAGAAGATGAAATATTTTTTTTTTAATTTTTTTATAGAATAAGGTCTTTATATGCTTTCAATATATTTGTTGTTGAATTAATTGAATTGCAAATAAATATTTATTATGTTAAGTGATTATTAAAAAATGCATGAAAATGAATTGTACGAAATATTATAAAAAATTTGGTTCGAGTGCTCCCGCCCTTAAATGACATACGCAATGCTCGTGAACCCCGTGTAAATATGTTAAGAAGCCATAAGTCAATAAATTTAACCCTCCAAACTCGTCCCTGCCACCTACGGAGGTGGTATACATAATATAAATCTTAATTATAATTATTATTAACTTTATATAGTCTTAATACATCGTACCAAACAATATATTATATTTTACAAATATTTTTATGCATTCTACCAAAAATGATATTAATATGATATATAGTAAAAGACATGACGGTCAATGTATATCACACCTTATCTCATACTGCGTACCAAACGAGTCTTATATGTAAAAAAGGGTGATACTATTTGGATAAATTTGATTTGGATTAAATGTATTAAATATTCAATTTTGAATACTATAAAATAATATTCTTACCCTTTTTATATTTTTCATTCCATAATTTTAATATACTAATAATTTTGTGTGTGTGTGTGTGTGTGTGTGTGTATATATGGGGGAAATCTTTTTAAATACCACATAATAAAAAATAGAAGTTTTTTACACCCATTCATAAAAGTATAAGTTTTTTATACCAAAAGTGTTAAATTACTACATTACCCTTACTATATATTAATAAGTTAAAAGAAATAAAAAAGTATAAGTTACGGCATGCACACGATGGAAAGATACGATCGTGTAGCCATCGTGTGCACAAGACACAGTCGTGTAGCCACCTAAAGCAATCGTGTGCATAATTTTGTGCACACGATGGATTTAGGTGGCTACACGACCGTGTCTTGAGCCTTCGTGTGTACAATTAGTGGTATATATACGTGCACACAATGGTTGCACACGGTGGCTACACGACCATGTCTTGCCATCGTGTGACAGCCGTAACTTATACTCTTTTATGTAGGGGTGTTTTAGTCTTTTGATTGATTTTGGTATGAAAAACTTATACTCTTATGGATGGGTATAAAAAACTTCTATGTTTTATGCTTTGGTGTAAAAAGATATATTTTCTCTCTCTCTCTCACTATATATATATATATATATATATATATATATATATATTGGGAACAAAAAAATCATTAAATATTTGTATTTTTAATTAGAATTTTGATTGATTATATATATAGGAGTGTACTCTAGTGAGATTGCTATTTTTCGTGAGATCACGAGTACAACGAATAAGACAGTATATAATATTTAACAAGGTAGTATATACTGATGAATGACAATATTAAAAAAGTTCGTAAAATTTTCGCTCTCTTCAAGATTCAAATGCTGTTAAAAATTTTCACCCTCGAGATAAATATCAGCCATATGATATATGAAATCAACACGTACAAAATAATCTAAAATCTCATCACATATATAGGGGATTTCGTTGGAGCGCTCTCATATATATATTAATTAAATAATAATTCATCATTACATTTTACATTTGCTTTAAAAGTCATCATTAAGTGGATATTTTTATTTTGAACCATTTGTCCAAAATCATGTCACTGTTGAAACATTTTATTGTAACTAATAATCAGCTAGTATTCTCGTAAATCTGTTTTTAATTTTCATATATCTAACTAATAATTCACTAGCCCCACCATAAAAAGACAAACAAATACGTAACAATTAGGTGCATGAGTCGTGTAGTTACATAAACTTGCTCAAAATTATCAGCAAAATTCAAATTCATAATCACTCGAGTTTCCATAATAAATTATACTTTCCTTACTCAGGCCAACCACAAAGCAGAAAATGGGTTTGTTTGAATTGACATTTTTTTTCACGATAGATCACATTTCCACCATATCTTCATTAATTTCATCATATCATATTGTTTGAATTGACAACTAGTTGATCTCATCTCATTTTCTCATGTCCTTGCAAGATGGTAGACTCTATTATATGCATGGGCCTAATTTTAATATACACGTAATATAAGTATATATATATATATATATATATATTATGTGTGTGTGTGTGTGAGATACAAATTAGAAATAAGCATTATGAGTGTAACATCATCCATCGTTTACAATATTGCTACTTTCAGCCCACTTCCTAGGTTCTTGGCCAATTGTGTAAAGACAAAAAAAAGATTAGTCGACAATTAAATTAACAATATATTATTGATATATTTAGAAAATAAAATGTGTGTTGTCTTCGTCTTCTTGATTCGTAATGCCTCCATACAGATACCCTCCTATCCAAATTGTTTGAGCCACTTAATTTCATTCGGATAATTCTTACTAGCTAGCTTTCACATCAACAAATCATCACCACCCAATCCAAACAATGAATTTCTTTCCAACACTACATATGTTGGCAGATAATATTGGAGTTTTTACTTTTTGCATTTACGAGGTCTCAAGAAATGCTCAAGTTTTTAATAATAAATTGTGTCATTGTGTGTATATATATTCAAAAGAAGAACAAAAAGAAAAGACTGTATATCGTTTTCCCCTGCAATTTAAACATTAATTATGATGTAGTATATATTTTATAATCCATGGACTTATATAGATCTTTAATTAGATTATTATTTACTACTATGGTTAATTAACATGCATGTGGCGAAATCATGCATAAAATACTAGTGTATGATTATGACACTATGTAGTACTGCTGCCACTAGCCAACTTGCCATTGCGAGTGGATTAAAAGTATATGTGTCTTATAATCTTTATGGTTATAAAAATATGATAAATTCTAACTTAACTTTTCTTGAAATGAAAAGATGGAAAAGACATACACAAAAAGGAAGCTTATATGTGAATAGCATTTCAGATATGATAAAATCTAGACATAAAGTTAGGGGATAAAATATTAATTGCTACTAGTATTAAACAAATACTAGCTATAAGCGTTTTTGAGGGAACAAACAAATATAAGCTGAGATATCATAATAATTGAACTTCACCTCCTGGTGCAGAAATATATGAAAATGATTAAAGGGGAGGCATTCAAAGCTTCATTATACATTTTTTAGATATAAAACACATCATGTTATAAATTGATTAAATATTAAAAATAATTCTAAGTAGTTTTTGTGTGTGTGTGTGTGCGTGTGGAAATAGAACCAAAAGACTTGTAATTAAACATGGATTTTTGGTATCTCTGCTTTAGCTACTTGGACTAAACCTCATCATCATCTTTTTTATGCATTTTAAATTCATGAATTCCTAATAAATAAAGGAAGGAATGACGATATGAACTATGCCTCGAATTCAGTGAGTATTTTAAGTGGAGTTATCCTAAACAAGTCTATAAAAATAACTAGCTAGCTAAAATTTATAAATCCTAAGCCCATCTCGAAATCACAAAATAAAAGAGTTTATTATAATTAGATGGAGAAAATTTGATGCAAACCGAAATCGACATTTGAACGTGAGGTACAAAAAATCTGAGAGAAACACGAGTAGGCACACACACAAAAAATGTTTTGTCGAAAAAGGCAGAAACGACAGCACAGCACACATGAAAAAACAAAAGGAAAGCAACCCTCGAAACGACATCGGATGGAATCTTTTCCCGAATTTACGGCAGATCCACGCACACTTGGTGCAGTAAAAAAAATCAAGTGTGAATCAGAGCACATGATGGTGTCACGTGAACATGCATACTTTTTTAACTCGCATTGACTTTTCTTAGATCGTACGGTGCACGTCTCCCTTGGAACTTTGCGGATGCCTACACCGGAGTATCGTCGCTCGCTCTTTCGCGCATATCTTTTTGGATAAATAAATTTACTTTTGATTTTTCAAGATATGGTTCACATTTTACGTAACAATACAATGTTGAAGAAGTTGATTTTTGAGGGTTGGGATAAAAGATTAATTCGGATGAAAATGACTGGATTACCCCTCGCCCTTTGGAGTTATGTGTTTCTGCTGTTTCTTTTAGAGATTGAGTTGTAACAAGGGAGGGTTATTTGTGTGTAAATACTCGAATTTTTAATATTTTTTTTATTTTTTTCTATGAATTTATTTTTTGAATATAAATTCATGAATTTTGTGTTCGTCTATTTTTTATATAAATGCAAATATTTTGCGAGTAATTCCGATCAAATTGTAACAGACTTGGCTTCTACGTAGCATATTATTGTCTACGTGGCGTAAACATGTCAATTTTTAATTTAAGTTATTTGCGAGTAAATACACGAACTTTCAGCATTTTTTAATTTTTTTTTACCACGAACTTAATATTCTTCTAATTTTTTCTACGAACTTAAAAATCTTTTGATTTTTCCCATGAAATTCATTTTTTCCCATAAAAATCATTTCCCTCATATTTGTCAATTCGTTTGTGTTGAAATATTGGTTAAAATTAAAATGTTAATTTAATGTTTTTAATGTATCGGGAAATTGAGAATCTTTAATAATAGTATTTGGATCCGAAAGTTCTATCATGCCATATTTCTCAACGAGTTTGCACTTAATTGGTTATGGTTAAAATGTTAATTGAATTTTTTGTTATTGTAATGAGAAATTGAAAAGCCTTAATATGATATTTGGATCCAAAAATTTTATCATTAAGTGAGAAATATGGGGAAAATAAATTTCGTGGGAAAAATAAGAAAAGCATAAAGTTCATAGGAAAAATTAGAAAATGCTAAAAGTTTGTGTATTTACACGCAAATAACTAAAAAATAATTAAGACCGTTGACCGGTCATTGTACCGTGACAGCTCCGACGGACACGTCAGCATTAATTTGGAAAAAATAAGTTTCATGAAAAAAATTAAAACGAGCACAAAATTCGTGTATTTATATTTAAAAAATACAATTCGTAGGAAAAATTTAAAATACTGAAAGCTTGTGTATTTACTTGTAAATAACCATTTTAATAATTGAGCTTGTGCCCCTCGTGGGATCACACAAGAAACAAAAACAAAAAGCCGAATTCAATCTACACTGCAGTTATGTCTCAGAATAAACAAAAAATTTGCTTAATTGAAGGAAGAAAATTGGGCTTTCCGTTATTTCCAAACCTCCTCTCACGCTTTCCATTAAGCGTCTTGCAACAGAAAAGCTGATTTTTTTCGTGTCTACGAGCAATATCAGCCGAACTGTGTCAGAGAGATATACATTTGCATTTCAAAATAAAAAATAAAATAAAATAAAATCTCAATCTAATGATCGAGAAAAACCGTGTGCTTGAATTTTTGACAATTAACGCTTAAATGCGATTCGCCGCGATAAGTTGTTTTATCATTTGTTTCATCACAATTCACAACCACTTTAAGCTACATTTGGACGCAAGAAGTATGAGTATCCACTGCTTTTGCATTAATACTCAAATAATTATAATAAAATATAGGAATGACTAAAAGTATTGAAAAAAAAAATTAACATAAAAATCTAGATTGATCAAGGGATGCATTCAGTCAAAAAAAAAAAAAGTGACATGTTGAATCTTATTGGCACATGATAGAGCCATGTATATCATGAATGATAAGAGATGAGGTTATTAGCTAAAACACATCGGGGTGAAAACGCCCAGAGATTGAGTTATTTTGTTGAGCCTGCTTCAGGTGCATCGCTAGAGCATAGTTGTTAACCTGATCAAATTCAAATTACCAATCGCTTGCTTAGAACAAAACTGCAAAAACACATTATTTTATAAATTTCAAACGAAAACATATGCATAATTAGCTTGTGAATCTGACCTCAAGAGTTCTAACTTGCTCCTGGTATTGAGATACAAGCTGCTTCAGCTTGTGCATCTCCTGACCCATTTCCTCAAACTCCTTCTGTCGCTCGTGCTGGATTGAAACTGCCCGCTTCAAAATCGTGTTCTCGTGAATGAGTGCTTCCAGCTGCTGCTTTAGCATTAGGTTCTCCTAGAGATAATGACGAGCATATGTATTTTATGTAAATATTCATGACTCCCCATTCATGAAAAGCTTCGTGACTAGCATTGACAAATCGACATACCTTCTGAAAGCTTCGGGCAGTATCTTCAGTTGCATTTGCACAAATGGACTTCTCCAATGCCTCAAGGGCTTGTGACACACGTGCCTTAGCATCCTCTACATTCGACGCATTTATCACTTCTCCCACCAAGAGCTCCACCCACTCTGCACCACTGGCAGGATAACTACTTCCACCAGATGATTCCTCTCTTCTAGCACTGCTCTCGCTATCTCCAACTGCACATGTATCTTGAACAAACCATTTAACATGTTAACCAAAACCAACAGTATTCAAAAAGAACTGCACACAAAGTCTTCAATCCTCTGGTGAAAAGTGAGTTTGTAGATGGACTAATAAATATCGTAAGGTCTACCAAAATAAAGAAGAAGCAGGATCTCAAAAAATCTAGAAAGCATAAAACGTAGAGAAAATATTTGTCTAGAATCGATCTCTTTGCAGAATACTTCTCTTAATCAAAGAAAATGACATGACACCATCTCCGAGAAACTACTCTCTGCCAAAATAAACTGATATACTTCTTCAATAGAGCACAGAAAAATTTAGGATTGCAACAATATATGTTAGTGTAGTACATAAAATACAGGATAAAGGGTCAAGCAGAGAAGTAATAAAAAATTCGCATTTTACTGCAGTATTGTACATCTTGTTTCACATATATCCTTGAGCAACATAGGATTGCAAACGCAGAATTACACTTACTTCACTATGCAATTAAGATTTGAAGATTAAAATATTGAGTAAAATTTCTAAGGGCTTGGAAAAAGTAATGGTTATTCTTTGATTTTTAATGGGGTAAATTCATAGTGCCGAAGCTGATATCACTAAAGAGAGGAAGCGAGCATCCAGGCCCCTCGATCTCGAGAGCAGAATAGAACTTTAGGAAGGACCAGCCCTTCTTCAACACCCAACTTACCAGAACCAAACTGAAGTGATCTGAGCCTATGGCTTAAGGCCAATCCTAAATTACATGTGGTAGAAACTGCAGGTTTCATGGTAGAATGAGCAACAGCTAAATAGGCAGAACGCCTGCTCTAATTCATTAAGCGCGTTAAAGGGGCTGTACTGAATTAAGAACTTTTACTACTAGACATATATATTTGGCTATCTCCTGTCCACTTATGGAAGTTGAGTCTAACTGAACACCGACAATCACACTTCTAAATTTTCTATATCGTACTCACTATGCACGTACTCAGAGAGCAGCATTGAGGCTTTAGACGGAATGGATACACTAAAATATGTTTCAGGCTTTACATTTGCCAGTGTTTGACGCCCAACGAACAAACACAAAAATGCATCTGTAACATATATCAACAGACGAAGGACAAAAAACAGATTTACAAAGAAAAGCCAAAGAAAGATGAACCTTGAGCAGAAAATTGAGCATTAATTTCCTGGGTAACATCAGATACACTTTCTGCAGCACTCAACCGAAGCTCATTTAGTCTTTTAATCGCTGAATCCAAATCATCGCCAGATTCTTCAAGGGCTTTCTCAAGAAACTACAAATCAAAGAATTTCTTATCAATAACTTAGTTTAGAACTCCATGGGAAGAATGTGCGTGTGTGCGCTCGTAAAGAACCTCTGCACGAAGTTTATTATCATGGTACATTATAAAAGCATGAGCAGAAAACGAAAATGGACATTCCAATTTACAGAAAAGTAGAACTAATCCGCACCAAATTCGGATCTGCGTAAGGGAACATGGGTTCATCTAATCAAGCAAACGCTTGATTGATGCCAAATACAGAATTCATGCTTTCTAAAAGGCATAAAATAGGCCACAGAAAATGCAGATCATGACAAGTCATCATCGCACTTATGGTTCCAGGTTAGATAATAATAGCCGCTAATGAGGTCATCGGTATCCAGCTCAGAACAACAAAATCAATTAATACCAGAAAAGGTTAATGGAAATAATGAAATGCCTAAAAACTCTTGACGGTTTTGGGTTTTTTATATTACATCCTTAGAACAATAAGGTTATTCAAGTAATTGGAATGCAATAACTTACTCAACCAAATATTTTCAGGAAGAAAAAAAATCTGAAAAAATCTAAGCTTCTATTAAATGTTTGGGTACAGAAATTTTCCAGTTAGGTGACCATATGATAATGTCTCAGCTTTATTACTAACCTAAGCTTTACAAACTACGACACCACAAAAAAAAAAAACCATGAAGAAGTAGCTCACACTTAGTAATAATATCCAAAACATACCTTCTTCCTATTTATATTATCAGCAAGAGATGCACTTTTAAATGGCGCATAGTAAAATCATTTTAACTATATGATACAAGGAATAATCAGAGTTCAAACATAAGGCACTGGTGAATAATAGTGACGTATATTATGAACGCTTCAGAGTTCAGAGTTTTGGCATAAATGAAGCGAGCTTTAACAAAAAAAATTCAGAATCTATTGAAAAATAAAGATTCTGCTATCATAAGTAGGCCCAAGAACATTAAAAATAAAACTGAATCCACTTCAATGTATAAGCATAAAAAGAAAAAAAGCATATTGTTACAAAAGATATGATCAATTAATACGACCAAGTATTTCTTCTATGAAAGTTAGGAACCAACATGAATTACAACACTTTCAAGAGAACTCTTCCAGAATTGACATGTGTGAACTCCCTGAGTAGAATTCAATTTAACTCAAATCCTTAGGTCAAGCTGTGGTCATCTTATGTCATATTTATTTTTTCATTACAATTTTACAGACAACCGACAGACTTTGTGTCTCAAATAGACTCTGAGTTCCTTCGGCTATACAAATTAACAAATAACAAGTCTTAGATGGAAATGTGAATTAACTTCTCATTTCAAAGAATGGCTCAATCAACTACCAATAATAATTATGACATTCTTTGCAGAACAGATTGAGTAATTTCTTCAGCTTTTACCCCGAGCAGTAATCCCTCAAAAGTTCTCAAAAAAGAATACTACCTTATCAGTTATCACACCTTCCGAACACATATGTGGCTACCAACTGCGATATGAATACAGTGTATGAAGCAGAAGAAAAGAAGATCTTCTCATATATACACCGTCATCCAATTAAAATAACTCCCACTAGACTATAAATTCTTTGTGAGATGGATGTAGCAATTGCTTTCATGTTGACAAGAATAACCCTTAGTAAACTCTTTTAAATCAACAACTGTCTCAAGTAAAACACCTATCTATTTTTTCAACAATATTTGGTTCTAAGTTTTATCTCGATGAATTGGAGGCTAACTTGATCTTGCTCATGAAATTCATCTATAGTACTTTATAAATCCTTGATCAGAAAATGAGTTAACGCCCCTTTTCTCTGCAGTGTATCAAGTGGAAATAGCCAAATGGGATGAAAGACTTATAAAATGTTTCTGGAAGCGACTGCTTGTGGATTCAGTCTTATTTTTTGAAGGACTCCTACAGGTTGAGTAAGTAAAAATGCACGCATGATGAAGTTCTTTTCGCAAGACTGAGGGACAGTTAACAACAAATTTGTAAGTATAAAGAAGTTGTCTTTGAGGTAATAAGGCACACTCATAAAGGCCAAAGCTGCATAATTTATACTCCTAGTTAGTTTTCTATATCTTATTAAACATCTTAGTCTTGTCAAGGGACATGAAAAGTCTCAGTTCACTATACACAAGTGTGAGATTTCAACAAAAATGCTCCATCATGGCTGCACCTACACAAGTTTGAATCATTGGTGTTCAAGGCAATATCAAAAGATATATGACTATTCATATTGGTAAATGTTGAAGAAGAAGTCCAATTTTTCATATTTCCTCAATAGTTTTCATATAGTTTACTGAAGTTCCTTTGATCCTTGCCCTAACTGATATTAGTAATGATATATCTGCAGATGTTATACTGATTTTGAATAATCAACAATTTGAGGGTGGCGTATCAGTCATGTAGAAGGAAAGTAATATCTAGAAATTTCCTCGATATATTTTGATTTTTTTCAGGTCGCCCAAAATTTGAGTAAAATATCCATGAAGTATTGGAGCTGATGTTTGTTGCCCCCAAGAAACTACCTTTCTAATTATCAACACCAAATATCATTAATAAGAATTGCAGGAAATCAAGCCGAAACTCATCGCTGCAGCATCAAAATCCCGGACCCAAATGCCCCCCAAACTAACAGGATAGAAGCATATAATTATTCCAGAAATTAAAACAAGGGAAAACAAAGACCTGTCTGTCCATGTCAGGAAAAAGAGCGAGTAGATGATCGAGCGGCGCGGACGAGTTGGAGAACCAGCAAGCGGGAGCGGCGGCAACCCGCGGCGGAGAGAAAGCTCGGCCTGGAGACGAGGAAGACGAAGACAAATAGCGGATTCTCTTGGAGACTGGCGGCGACGACGGCGATTCCTCGAAGATGTTTGATCTCTTTCCGCACACAACGGCAGACATGTTGCGCCCCCAACCAAGAAGAAATCCTTCTCTCTACTGTGTATCCGATCCCTCCGCCGCCACCACTTTTCTCATGCAGAATCTAAAGAATTAATTTAACCCACTGATTATGGAATGAAAAATTATTAATACTGCACAGTATCGGAATCAATAGACAGAATCGATCCGATTTCACATCCAATCCGGCAAACAAGAGAATAGAGAACAAACTATGGATCTATTCAATTCAATATAGAGGGGAAAGGTTTACAATTTTAGGGTTTCATCATCAATCAGATGGATCTATTCAATCAAATCAATAATTTTCAATTGAAAATTAATTGGTGAAATAAAATTTCTTGCAGTAGGCAGCTGCCTGCGACCGGTTATCTCTTTGCAAACGTCAATACAGGTATGGTCCTTGTAAATTTGATGCCGACGGCCACGGCGTCTGCCACCTCAGCATAAAATACACGTGGTTTATATTTTTTACACTCAAATGTTTTTGTTTCTAAAAATTAAAAATAAAAAAAGTTGGTAGGCTTATTTGTTCCAATTTTACATTTAAGAAGCCTACATAAGGGTGCGGTTATAGTGAGAACCTCAATTATCGTGAGAACATAAGAACCAATAAAATTACTACATCTGCTATACAAATTAATGCATCCGAAAAAAATAATTTTTTTGCTCCCTTCAGGATTCGACAGCACCTGCATCCATCCACCAAGATGATGCATCCACCGTAGATCTTGATGATCGAATGGCTTAAAATGGTTCTCCGTTCTTATTTTATTAGTGGTTCTTATTTGAACCTCTCCCGCCTACATAAAATCTATTTATACCACAAAAGCAAGTATTATGGTTCACCCATTTGGAACGAGACTCAACGGAATCAAGTCCATTCAGATTTTACACGATGGCTCTAAAGAAACCAAGAGAAATCGAAGAAAAGAAATTTGGTGATTCGACAAATGACCCTGTTATACAGATCAATTCAAACATGTTCGAAAAGCTTAAGACCGCAGAGCTGCAGATAAAACTAAGAGAGCTAAGGAAGAAGATAACCCGAAGAGATCGGATTCTGAGCTAAAGAAAAAGACAAAAAATGGTTTTTTAGCTGATAGTATGTGGCGCACCTAAAAATGGTCTTGTAACCGTTCCTGACGCAAGAAGAACCAATGAATATTTGTTATCAGCTAATGTGACACTAAGGGTGTGTTTGATAGCTGAGATGAGATAAGGGATGCTAAATAAAACCTAGATAAATAATATAGGTTGAGTGAGATTGTTAATATTTTATAGGTGTTTGATAGTTAAGATAGAATCCTTGAGATAACTAATTTTTTTGTTTGATAGACAATATATAACATAAGATTAAATTAACAAATTTACCCAAAAAAATAAATTAGCAAATTACCTTTTTAACCTTAATTTAAGAAATATAAAAAAAAAATAAAAAATAAAAACTAGCTACCAGCAATGAAACGTGTAAACTTCCCTAACCCCCACCACTTTTTTGTGCCCCCCCCCCCCCCCCTCTCGTTCACAATTTCTTCTTCACAGCTCATCCCCCCAACCCCTTGCCCCATTTTTCTTCACAAGACAACCAAGAAAAGCAATTGACTTTCACCGGCCTGAATAGAGAGCAGAGAGGCGAGGGATCCCTGGAGAAAAAAAAAAGTCAATCAAACACGCACACACACAAATAGGACCAAACGGCGCCGCCGTGACTCCATCATCCCCGGCGAGGAGCGCCGCCTCTGGTCAACCTCTCCCGACGACGTAGCGGCGGTGAAAATCAACGCCTCCGCCTTCCTCCTTGGCGACGGCGAGGCGCCGCCGCTTCCCTTTGTCCCATAGCTCTCTCTCTCCTCTGCACACTCCGGCGTCTCCCTCTCTCCTGTATTCGGCCGGATGGTCGGCAGTAAGCTCGCCGTCATCCCAACGCCGCTCGACTCAGCCCAACACACACAACACCACACCACACACAACCCACGCCACCGACGACTCAACACAGCAAGCCCAAGAGCAGGGGATAAAATCAAAGCTACCAGATTTCTCAAATAATTTCTTTTCATTCTATAACCTTCAATTTCAAGGACAAAAAAGTAAAGTCATACTTTAGTCTCAATTCACTGGGCTGAGTCTATTGGATTAGATTAATTGTATTTCTCACCTTATCACTCCGTTTGATAGCCACATTAAATAATAGTGCAGGCCCGCTGATATACCCAAGCCCGCAACAAATCTACTGTGCTACTGAGAATATAGCCCTAAAAGAGATTTGAGAGATTCCGACAAGACTTGGCAGAGCTGAAGAAGACAAAAGCGCTTTTAAGCTGACAGTACGTGACGCACCTATAAATGGTATTGTAACCGTTTCTAACACAAGAAAGACCAACAAATATTTGTTTTCGGCTGACGTGATACTCAAAGAATTGTAGAGCTGAAATTATCAAACTTCCTATCTGCATTGAGAGTTGAAATGATCAAAATGCCTTTTACCTAGAATAGTCTACAGATAGAAGAAAGATATCTAATTGTAATAGAAGATTTATGTTGTAACGCATCATTGCCAAAATTATGCTATATCTATAATGAGTTTCATGAGTTCCAAATCTACAAGAATTATGCTATGCAAATCCAAATCTAAGAATACGTGGAACTAAATTGTACGAATTTGTACCATTTGTTCCATTATATGTCATGTCAAGGCGCCAATTCGTAACATTAGTGCGAAGAGGGAATAAAACACATTATCCCAACTAGAGGAGGATTCACCTCATTCGTCGAACCAATTCGTATTATTAGTAACAAAAATTAGCTAAATTTGCTCATATGATTTGTAACTGTATTTATTGTACAATGAAGAAAATTAATAAATTGTTGATTTGATTTGTGTTCATTAATTGTACTTGGATTTATTGGTAGAAACTGAAACCCTAAGATTATTTTTTTGTTGGACAAAAAATGTGCAAATGGGATTGTTGTACCATTCGTTCCATGTGAGACGCCACAAATGTTGAGAATGGATTATTTCGTACCATTCGTTCCAAGTTTTTGTGATGCACAACTTGGGATGAACGGTGCGAATATGCAATTTCGTACCATTCGTCCCATGTGTTGATGCGATAAACCTTGACACAAATGATACGAAATGACATATTCATACCATGCATCCCAGGTGTTGCTACGACAGACATTGCCACGAATATTGGTACAAACTGCAACACTATAGTTTTATTATTGCGATAAATTGTGCCATTTTTATGGGACAACTGGCGCGACAAGGTGGTACGAATAATGCGAAATAGCATATTCGTGCCAATACTCGCGCGAAAAATCTTGGCACGAATGGTGAACATAGGTCATTTCATACAATTTGTCACAACATTTGGAACGACAACTCTTGGGACGAACGGTCTGAATATGCAATTTCGTACCATTCGTTTCAACACTTGGCGCGACAAACCTTGGGACGAATGATGCAAAATGGAGTAATCGTACCATTCTTCCCAGGTGCTAGCGCTAAAGAAATTTGAATAACACGAACTAATACAAATTTAAAATAACACTAAATCAAAAACAACATTTTATTCTCTTTACATTCTACTAAAGATGTACACGTGCCTCCCTCCTATACGAATAATCCACGTGTTAATGTCACCAAACTTCACTAAATTCAAAATTAATATGTACATGTGCCTCCCTCAGCTATGAATAAAATTTATCTTTCATTAGATCACCAAACTTACACAAAATTCAAAATTATATACTATATAATTCAAAATTTAATACTTTCTCCATTTCTTTAAAAAAATATGGTGAAATAAGTGACACAAATTTTAATAAATATTAGATGAAAATATATTAGAAGTGAAAAGGGGGTTAATTTTATAAAGTGTTATGTTAGATGGGAGTGTAATGTGATGGACCATGATGGTTTTTTTGTTAATTAAAAAAAAAAAGAATCGGGTGAGATAACGTTCAAAAATGAAAAATCAGTATATATATATATATATATATATATATATATATATATATTTATGAAACTGTTGAAAATGATAAAATGCATGTGTATTTTTAAGAGACGGATAATGTAATATTTATCTATTGGACCCTTCTCTTGAAACAAGCTGAATTCTTCTTGGGCGGTTGGGCCTAAACCCTAAAATTTTCTGAAACGTACATAGTATTAATATTGCAGATATATAGAGTTAGGAAATAAACAAAAATAAATAAAAAATCGTGCTGTGTAACAAATGAATTGAACTATATAATATCGATTATTAGTGTATGACAAGTTGACAAGTGACAACTATCGGTTAAAGATAGTCTTAAAAAAAGAAAAATACCTCAACGATAAAGAAACACTTAAAAATGTGATTTACTGATTTTAGTCTCTTTTCTTTCCTTCTCTTTGTGGCGATAATATCGCGATTCTAGAGCCCCATGTTTTTTCAAAAATATAACCCAAAAGTGCGTATATTTCCTAAAATCAAAATCTTAAGTTCGATCCGATATTTTTATAATTTTGAGTCCATCACATTCAGGCTTTCAAGTGTGGTTTACCGGCCCGTCCATATATATCATTAATGAACTATAAAACTTCAAAATATATTCACAAACATTTTATTTGCATGCAAATAAAATTTCATAATAATTGCATGATTTATTATTATTATTATTATTATTATTATTATTATTATTATTATTATTATTATTATTATTATTATTATTATTATTATTATTATGTTTTTGCACATAGGCGATGGTATATAAATATCCCTTTACCGTAAAAGTCTGAATTTCAAGAGTTTCACCGAAATGTTGCCTATATTGGGCTAAAAATGTTGCGCTTCGGTAATACATATATACTCCCTCCGTTTTTTTAAGTGTCCTATTAAGATAAATTTATTGTTCCTTTTTAAGTGTCCTATTTTAAGAATAAAAAATGACAAAGTTCCTACTTTACCCCTTTTTAAATGTACTATTTCAAAATTTGAAAATAAATTTGTTACACTTTGAAAATAATAAATATGTGCACAAAAGTAATTCTCCAACTTCCTTGATATATGTACTTTTTTTCCATGGGACACTTAAAAAAAATGGAGGGAGTATGTGACTAAATTAAAGTGAATATTTCCCCAACTTTCCTCAGCAGTAAGATTCTTATACATTTACACCTTAACTATATATTTACTTTAACTGCCAATGAGCCTAACTCAAATGGCAAAGCTGAGGCACCCAAAATGACTTTCTTTTGTGAGGGATCTAGAGTTGAATATCGCATGCGTGCGGTGTAGTGTTTTTCCACCTTTGTTTTAACCGCTTATAGAAAACATGTTATATGATCTAATTAACATTTTTCTAAGAGCATCCGCATATATTAGAGTTACATGATAGCTTACTTGATGAGGGGGAAACCACATTGAGTAAGGAGGCCGCATTGGGGTTACATGATAGCCTACATGATTTTTTTAGTTTTGATTTTTATGCTTTTCATTTAAATTTAATTGCTCAAATTTAAATAACACATTTTACTAATAATTAAATTTCCATTAAAATAAAAATCCTAAAAATTACATAAAAAAAACTTAAAAACATAATTAAAATTACATAAAAACTCTAGATCAGTCCACGACGCTTGATCATTTCTTGGACCATGTACTCGTGTAAAGCACGCAAAACGAGGCAGCCAAAGTTGCCCAATTTTTCAAATTTCGATTTTTTTTTTTAATATGGCGTGTGTAAAACACGCGCCAAATTTCATGGCTATCGGGCATACACGATGCATCATGTAGCCCTCAAGTGAGGTAGGGCTGCAACGCCTTACACGATCTCACCCTTACTCGAGTAGGGTGGATCGTGTAGGTGCATTGCGGGTAGAGCATGATTAGATAGAGGTTAACGAGAATATTCATAGCACAGAAAACCGGAGATTGTATAAAATAAAATATATACATGTATATATATATATTATCAATTGTATAAGTAATTAATAAGAAATAGTAACTAAATACACAATCTATATATTTTTGCAAATGGAACTCAACAATGAGTTACAAGAAGTCACATATATACATATATATAGATTAATTATTTATATGTGTTGACCTAACGATAGATTAGGTTCGAATGCAACTATCACGTATAATCTTTTAAAATATAATTTGTTTCTCCAATCAAAGATTAGCTAGGCTACAAACAATGAATTGTGATGAATTCGCCGTAAAAATTAATGTAGGAATTCAAAATTGAAAATGACTTGTTATGAGCTTAAGCACATATATAGATCAATTAATTGAGTTTGGCAAAGGAAACACAAGATCAAATTAAACGACGAGGCTTTGAAGTCAGAAAAAAATGAACATACACTATATGAGTATGTATATAGCAGAGAATGAAGCAGCTAGCAGCACCTTATATCCTGCATAATAAGATGAAGAAAAAAAGGAGGTAATTAATTAATTAAGTTGAGGTGAAGCTTCATTTGAATGATCGAGGTATATATAAAGTGATATTGGCGCGGCTCAATCTGAGATCGTAGTTTACTCCCTGCATGAGTAAATCCGTCTTCGGATTGAACCTCACCAATATCGCTTTCTTCATCACCACCTCCCACAAACAAATCAATATTTAATTTGATAAAAACATATCAAAAGAGCAACATATATATATGGAATCGAAGATGATGGAAATGGTCCAGCAATGAAGAGAAAAAGACAGCAGCATCATAGCTTAAGACATATTGTTGACATGAAATCATAGGAGATGTTGGTTGAGAGAAGTTATGTTGGTGGTTAGGCATCAAATCGTGGTTTCGACTTTCATTAAAATAACAACAAACTTTTTTGGTGGGACGTTATGTTTCTTAGCTAGGCAATAACATCCATCTTAATTAGCTACCTATTTATACAATAAATACACCTCAAGAAATGTGTATCTGTATCTATACTTATACACACACACACACAAACATAGTGATGAAGAAACTATATCCGGAAATTATGGCATATCAATCGTCGATTAAGAAAGAAAAAGAAAGATGAAAGTGAGCTTTTCACTTTTTGTACTAAAAGAAAAGGAAATCTTAAGAGTGGGATCAATTAGGCTTTTTCCGAATATGCAATGCTTGAAAAAGGCATAATAAAAAGAAAGGGAGAGAGAGAGTTGGGCTATGCGAAGTGTGTGCACTCAATAGAAAGAAGCCATTAATTAGCTAGCTAGTACGTGTGTGTATGTGTGTGTGTGTATACAGAGAGAGAGAGAGGTGATATATGAAGAAGGGAGAAATGGGAAGAAGAAGAAGAAGAAGAAGAAGAAGAAGAAGAAGAAGAAGAAAGGGTGGGTTTTGCCTCGGGATGAGAAGGGGAAGAAGGTGAGAAAAATGATATCGAAGAGGAGCCAATTCTCACTTTTAGGGTTCTCATGCTTGCTTTGCACTCAAATCGCAAAATCAAACACTTTTTTTTTTTCCTTTTTCTTTTTTAATTTGTTACATTAATTCCATCTCTTGCGCATGCTCCTCTAATATTCTCTACCAAAACACACGAACAATCCCCTTTTTGTCTTGAATATTTTAATATATGAGATTATATTAATTAAGCTAGTCAGGAGAATGAAATTTTTGTCTTGGCTTAATTATTTGCTTGGGCATCATTAATATTAATTAATTTTGACTAGGGGACCAAGCGATATACCTCTCTTTCTCACATGACTATACCCACATATATGTATCTACTTTAATTTTGACATAAAAGGAAAAAAAGTAGTGATATATATTTGCATTTAATCATATATAGAAGGCATTTATTTTTTATTCACTAGTTAAACACAACAGTGATCTATAAAACAATAGTAGTTGTATTTATTTTAAGCAACATGCATGTAAGTGCAAATATAGAGGTCCATGTATTGGAAACAGGAGTGCAGAATGTCAGCAAAGGATTGTCCAGAAAGAAGTTTCCAAGCTTAAGTTTTAGAGAGAGAAAGTGTGTTTTGGCAAAGGCAAAGGCAAAGCGGAGACACCGGCGCCAAAGGAGGGGTTGCATTAGGGGGACAATCACCTTGGGTAGCTACCCATTCTTTTTTCTTTTCTTTTATTATTCACCTCCTTTTCGATCCCACTTTTTCTTTATTCATTTTGCTTGCATATTCCATTTACAAAACCAACCTTGTACTACATATTGACTCTTCATTAAATGTAAGGACGAGCACAATATTCGAATATTAATTAGTTAGAACATATCCGTAGTAATTCATTTATGATCAAACAAATTGAAATTAAAAGAATTAAGAATTAATTGGGTGAAGATTGAAATGAAAATGATTTAGAATTGGGAAAGTGAGACTCGTTTTATTGGCCTAAAATAATGCAGAAACTCATGATTTGGGGAGACCAGTTCGCGTGACCAGATTCGCACACGCCTTAGTAAACCATCTCATTCCATCCTTTCATTTTCTTTCAATTTTAATCAACGCACCAGATCCTAGGTCTCTCTCTCACACACACACACACAAATTTATTCCTTCGTAAATGGTAAAAGGGGATGAGCTAGTCAGTCAGAAGATGGGTAGCCAAATTATTCGTACTTTCACGTTCTAACTTCTCATTATTCGTACATATATAACATTTTTAACAAATAATAATATGAAAAATAGAATAAGAAAGAGAATTCTTTCAATACGTCTCCGATCTCAGGCTGATACTATACCGACATATAAAACATTTACTTAATTATTTATTTATTTTGACTTGAGGAGTGAGCCTGAGGAGTGGCCACCAAACTCCTACTCTTATCTTTAATCAAATATTCAAAATATTTCAATTTAAACAAAAATTCGAGTGAGATTCTCACCGTGAAATATAAATATATAGTATAAGTTTTTATTGATCTTACGCATGACTATACCCTTTTAACTAAAATTTAAGTTACTCCGCATATATTGGTATATATTAAATACATCTGATGGTTAATTATATATGTCAAACAATATACATCTGATGGTATTAAGATACAAGTCTTTTATTTGTGGGGTGGTAAACTGGTAATTGCATATAAATGCACAAAGTATTATTCCCTCCGTCCACCAAAAATATGCAATTTACTTTCGGCATGGGTTTTAATAAAATGTGAGTAAAGTTGGTAGTGGAGTAAAGGTCCCACTTTAAATGTGAGTGGAGTTGTGTGGACCCTACTACTAAAAATGGATGTGGCATATTTTTTGTGGACGGACGAAAAAGGAAATTGTGACATATTTTTGGTGGACGGAGGGAGTACTTAATTTCGATTTTATATACTAGCTCCTCCATCCGTCCCATCAATTTAGTCCACTTTCACTTTTCACACATATTCAGAAAATGCATTCAATCTTCTTTTGAAAAACTAATTTTTATGTTTTTATTTCTTATACCCTTATTTATTATTTTTCAAGCATCATTTTCACATTAAGTGGAACGTTAAATAAAGTTAGTTTAGTAAAATAATATTTTTATATAATATTAATTAAAGAAGTGGACTATCTTTTTGGGACTAATATTTTTAAAAATTACGCCTTCAAATACACAAAATTTTAATTGTTCGAATTTTTCACATAATTATCAATTTTCGGCGAATTAATTAATGTCATAGTACCTAGTTGAAATCATGAATATGAGCTAATTGTTAAAATATGACTGGAACTTTCATAAGTGTTTTCAGAAAGATGACCATATGTTACGGAATTTGAAATTTCGTAACATATATATAGTACTCTTTCTGAAAACACTTAAAGTTACGGTCATATTTTAACAATTAGCTCTCATGAATAGTTGAAGTAGCATAGACATCTAACTGTATCGTTTAGTACATCAATTGTTTATATCATTAAAAATTTCAGACACCCGCATCAGTATTAATTTGGAAGCAATATATTTAAAAATATGTGAAAAAATAGAACAATTGAAACTTGTGTATTTAATAGTAACATAGTTTTAATTCAAGTATAAAATCAAAATTCGACGAAAATTTATAAATTTAAATACAATTACCCCTTCATTAATTCATAAGTACCAATACATGTTTAATTAATCAGAATAGTAGCATCGATCGCTCTAGTTCTTGGTCAAAATTCCATGGCTGCTTTCACTGGGAAAAGTGAAGACAAAGTTTCTTAGTTTTGTACTTTTTTCTTTTATCTCCACTCATTTTGATTGTAAAGCGAGGGAATTTTCTTGCACACATTTTGTTCATAGATTGCTCCCATCAATGCAAGCATGTGTTGCCCCTCCTCCCCAAAAAGAAAAAATAAATATACAAAAATATTCAACGTTTAACATTTTTCTAAAAAGCATACTAACTTTAATTAATTTGAACAAAAAATATCCCAAATTAAATTTTCGGCGCTCAAAGTTGACAAGTCATGGCTAGGACATGAAATCAATAATCGATAATATTCTTAACCATAAAATTAATACGTACAGTTGACCACGCTTAAACCCTAAAAATCGATTTTGGATTTTTTTGTTACACAGTTCAAAAATCATAGGAACCAAAATGTTACGATTTTAAATATTGAAACATTTTTAGCAAAAGTGTTAAAATTTAGACATTTTCTAAACCATAAAAGGAACCAAAATGTTTGATAAGTTAATAATAAATTTTAACTAATCGAAAAATATGAGTACCATCTGATGAATCTTGATTCGATCGACACAAATTTGTGTCGAGACTATTATATTATTTGTATTATTATCAATTGCTTTATTTTTCTTAGAAATTATCACATGCTCTAATTAAACAACCGAAATTTGAAATTTCAATCTGGGATGCATCGAGAAGTCATGCAAGGGCGAGTAGATTTAATTTTGGAAAAAGCGCTGCCTCTTTGTGAGCTCACGGTGACGGCTTCTAACCGGCCGTGTAGCTCCGCTTTGTGGTGTGGGTTTTTTGGTTGGTTTCACGGCGACGGCGTCTAACCGGCCGTGTTTCTTGGTCTTTTTGTTTTGTGTTTGTTTTTGTTGGCTTTTAGGCAACGGCGTCTAACCGGCCTTTGGCCTTTGTTTTGTTTTCTTGGGTGGAGAGCCGGGTTTGTTTGGGAACGATGGTTAGGCCGGAGTTCTGGAAACTTTTCCTTCCGCTCTCTCCCTTTTCTGCTTTTGTCTTTTAGACGGGTACTCTTTTTCCTTTTTGCGGTTTTTCCCACTGGGTTTTCTGCAAAAAGGTTTTAATGAGGCTCGGCCCTTAGTCTGCTTTTCTTGTGCTTTCAAGGGTTTTCTAGGTTTTTTTTTTTCTTTTTTTCTTTTTTAATAAAATCGCAATTTAATTTAATTTTGGAAAACAATTATTTAATATACTCAACTCAAGATTTTTAATTGAAACTGATACATGGACCTATTCGGTCAATAAATTAAATAATGTCTTGCGAACCATTACTCGAATTTTCATGTAACAACCTTGTCAAAGTTGCAAACAATATATACTTTTTAAATTCTGGCTATATCAAAAAACGTACGGCTTATTCAATATATATTTATATGAAAAATTAATACGGCTTATTCTACGCTGCTATAGTGTGTGTCTATGTATATATGGGAGGGTTACAATAAAAATACTTTTTAAAATATAAAATATAAATAATTTTTAATTCTTAGATCATCAAGATCTACGGCTGATTCGTAACCTTGTTGGATAAATTCGTGATCCTGAGTTCGAATCTCAAAGATAGCAAAAATTTATTTTTCACAATTCGTAACCCTGTTGGATGAATTCATATATGTTCTACATAAAATTTGTAAATTGGAAAACATTTGCATCCACTGTAAAAATTAATGCATTCGCTGTTAAAATTAATGCACTCAAAAAAAAATTGCTCCCTTTAGGATTCGAACACAGAATCTGCATTCATCCAACAAGATGGTGCATCCATCGTAGATCTTGATGATCGAATGGCTGAATTTTTTTTTTTTTTTGGTAAGAAAAACATTTTATTCAAAGGAGGTACCAGCGGTACCAAACTTACAAGATTCGGGAGAACAGATCATTGGAACTCCATAAGGAGAACTCCATCTCATTGTTTAAAATACCGAAGCATCTATTCCAACTCCACAATCTAGCTTTAAGCTCCAGCACCAGGTTTTTCGGCTCCCAGTCCTTGTCCTCGAACCTTTTGCCATTCCGTCTTTGCCATAACAACTAACAACATCCAACCCAAATCGCTTTCAACAGCTTCTCGACCTTCTTGCCCTTGCGAAGGTAACAGAAACTCCGCCAATGGTCAATCGGCGAGGCAGGCTGAACTGTTTGGATTCCGGTCCACCGCTGAATTTCATTCCAAACCTCTTGTGTTGTTGAGCATAATGTGAAGACGTGGCAGATCGATTCAGTGTGTGATCCGCACTGCTTACACAAATCTTCTCCTTCACCAAGGTTGACATTTCGCTTTCTCAACTCGTCGCAGGTCGGCAGACGTTTTCTCAAAATTCTCCAAGCATTGACGATAGCTTTTTGTGGCGCAGGCGTCTGCCACACCGACGCAGCAGCCATCGTAACTGAACTTGGAACAGTATCCTGAGATCTCCTAGCTCTGATGACCTCGTACGCCGAAGATGTAGTAAAAGAACCATCAGCAGATGCACTCCACATCCATCTGTCTTCCGTATCTGCATCCAACACAAACGAAGAAATAAAAGAGGTTAAAAGATTCACGGTCTCCATCTCCGTCTCCCTCAGCGTCCGGCGCCATTTGAGCTCCCAAATCCGTTTTTCTTTTATTTAGTGATTTTTTTCTGAATATATATAGAAAGAGGTTCAAGAAAGAACCACTAAATAAAAGAAGAACGGATAATCATTTTCAGCAATTCGATCATCAAGATCTACGGTGGATGCATCATCTTATTGGATGAATGCAGATCCTGGGTTCGAAAGAAAAGGCGTGATTCAGTGTTATTGATGGATGTAATCAAGAATGTTGTTGGAGTTACTTTAATTCTAATGGAGTAATTATTTATTTATATTTTTGAATAAATTTTTGATTTTATATTTTTTATTAATTAATTTAATAAGAGAATTAGTATTTCGTTTTTTTGGATACTTAGTCTTCCTTCAAAGTAGGGATGTTGGTTAACCAACACACAAATTTTGGCTTGAAGAAAACTCCAACAACCACGTTTCTATCCCACAACTTTAGCTACATTTTTCTAGCCCACCAAGCATATATTTCATCTATAAATAGGGACTGAGTATTCTGCAATCATTACTAGTTCATTCACGAAGAAACACAAGTGCAGCTGTGCAGGTGCAAGAAGTTATTGTTCCAACATCTACCTCAACGTTTAGTACAAACACACCTTTTAAGCAAGAAACTCGTGTGTCTAACATTCATTGAGTAGTAGACTCGTTTGGTAGAGCTAGTTAGTAGGTTTGTATGTTTAGGATTCATATATTAAATTCGTTTAACGTCTAGTTGTTGCTAGCATAGTTGATAGGATTAGAAGAGAATTCTATTCTTATCAATACCACTCAATAAGAGGGATTCTATTGAGTGAATTCATGTATATATTTTCATAATTTCATTGTAAAAGGAAGTTTTTTTAGTTAATATACAACTACAATTAATTAATATTGCACTATAAAATCATTTTATTATGCGTATTTTATTTTATATTAATTTTCTGCTTTTCATACAGTAATATTGGATTGATTGTTCCATCATTCTATCCAACATTTCTGTGTTTGCGACAAAACCTTTCAAATGTCAATACCACCCCAATTTGTGGGTTGGTCCAAATTGCCGAACAATTCAAAAGAGTTAAGGTTTAAATTTGTAATTTGAAAAAATTCTAACTTTAATGAACTATAACCGAATAGCCCGACAACCTGATAAGAGTAGTCCAAAAATATATAGCCCGAGTTCAATAAGTCTCATGACTCGAAAAAAAGTGTGTTCGACTAATTAAATGATTTTTTTTTTCTCGTTATTTGGCTTTCAAAGATCATTACTTTACTTTTATTATTAGGAGTAGTAGTAAGATTTTCTTTTTAAATATTTGAGAAATGTATTTTAGTTCAATATTTAAAGTTTATACTCATTATTTTACTTGTGCTTTTAATGCTTAACATAAAATGTTTAGATGTAAAATTAGAAAATGGTAAACTACTTCTTTAGAAAAAATGTGTGTATTCTTATCCTTTAAGCATTACTCCGTATTAATTATTATGTAAGTTGATGTAGAAATATCGTTCACAAATATAGATTAATTATTATGTAAGCCAACGTTGAAATGTCACTCACAAATATAATCACCATGACAAATATATTAGTTAATTTTGTTTATATAAATTTTTAAGTCCAATTAACCTGACGGATTAATATGAAACCCAAAAGTTTAGAATTATAGTTGAAAATTTATAACCCCAAGAATTTTCAATCTGAACGACTCGTGACCCGATAGGACTAATCCAAAATTCGATGAATTAGCTCTGTTGACATCCCTAATTGTAACCCAATAAAAAGATGATTATGGATGGTGAACAAACTTTCTTTTATTTATTTTTTTCGTTTGAAGTTTATAAATAATTTTATTCTGAAAAACCTTTATATTTAAAGATCAAAATGTATCTTTTTTGTTAGAGACTCTCACATCACAAATTATTAAGAGTCGTTTGGTTTGAATGATAAGTCATGATTGATAAAATAATTCATTTTAATCAAGTGGCTCATGATTAATATAATCCAGCCCATATTTAATCAATCAATTATATGATTTTATTGTGTATATTAATTATTTAATCACCCCTCAAATCCTATTAATTTTACACAAAAATTCCTGTAAACCCGGATGTACCGTACACTCGGGTTGACCCGTATCCAGATCCTGACCTGCATGCTAATCCAAACCCGCATCCTGATCCAAATCGTGTAAATGACATTATTCAGTTATATAAATGACACTGTAACATTTTAAAATGTTATAGTGTCATTTTTAATTTTATAGTGTTTTTAAAAATATTATAGGGTCATTTACAATCTTATAATGTCATTTATGCATAGTGTCATTTGTATAACATAATAGTGTCAATTACAGGCAGTGTCATTTGTATAATCGAATAATGTCATTTACATGATTTGAGTCAGAATATGGGTTTAGATCTGAATGTGGGTCAGAATTTGAGTACAAATAAACCCGAATATACGATACACCCCGATGTACCTAAAACCACCTCTTAATTTTATCAAACTTATTTATCTCATGTATCCATCAAACCAAAACGCCTTCTTAGAGTATTAATGCAGCTCGTATTTTTCTCCTACAAGAAAAGTTCATATATACAATTAATAATTACACAAAAAAATAATTACCAAAAGTCCTAACCGAATGATCACTCCTAATCCATCATATATACCACCGAACCATATGCTCCATTCAATTTTCATCACCATTACTCATTCTTTTCACCACCTGTGCATCTAAATTCAAACTTAATTTCTTGTAAGATTTATAAAACATTGATTTTCTCCAAAAAAAGAAATATACAAATAAAAGTTTTTCAAAGAAGACCGTTGATGTAACAAAATTGACTATATATGTATTGACCTTTTATCAGTACACACACTAGATTCGCTAATACTATAAGAAACTTTAGCTAAAAGTGACATAATAACCAAATATAGTTAACTAATATTGGAAGTTGTAAATGTACTGTGATCACTGATCAGTAGATTCAGTACACATTTATATGATTAATTGATTTGTTATTGATTTTAGACTATGTTTATATATAGGGCTCGATAAATCAGTAAATTAGTTTATACTATACATTATTTGTCAATCTATTACAAGTTACTATTAATTAATATTCCTTTGAGTTTGATGCGTATATACTAGGTGCCTTGAAGTTTGTAGATTTTGTTACCTAAGTGCATCCATGACTTAACGAAAAATATTACTCCCTCCAGCTCACAAAAATATGAATATTTTGTCATTCTGGGGCGTCTCCAAAAAACATGAACATTTCTATTTTGGTACACTATCACACCATAATCCCTTTACTTTTCATCTCTACTTTTCATAAAGTGGGATCCATTTTTCACTCACAATACACTTTTATCTAACATTTCTTAAAATCCGTGTCACTTATAAATGTTCATATTTTTATGAGACGGATAGAGTAATATATTGCATTATCAATTTTTTGGAGATGTAGGTACACTTCACATCGCGAACTATAAAAAAAGTTAATAATTCGCTTTATAATCAAACTAGACTAAATATCCACATATATAAAATGGAACTACAATAGATGTAAATTGGACCAATAATATCTTCATTAAGAAGAGTCTTGAATACCTTGTCAAGGATATCTAAGCCTAAACGACAAAATTAAAATATTAAATTAAATTCTATTTTTTGCAAGAGATTATTAATTCAAGTCTCACTTATGTCACATGAAAGATTTTGTATAGAAACTAATAGCACAAGGAAAACTAATCCCATACAACCTAAATTTGAATGTAAACTGCTTGCTCTGTAGAAAAGTGAAATTCATATAGCAACATCAATCATTATTCAGCCAACACTTCTTTATGAGGTATAATACAATAAATAATACTCCAAATTAATCTATCTAGCCACATAATATCTTTAGTCTATGATACTCCCTCCATCCCATGAATTTTGACACATTTAGTTTCGGCACGAGAATTAAGGAATTATAGATTAATGTTTTAAGTACGTAGGTAATAAAGTACTCCCTCCGTCCATAAAAAAGAGTCTTATAGTTACCCCATTTTTTTGTTCATAGTCTCATTTAACTTTTTGAACCATCACATCATACACTTTCTCTTGCATTTAACTATAAATTGTACTTTTATTCTATTTTCTTTGTACTAATAATACATCTACAAATTATACTTTTGTCTCACTTACACCTACTTTAACTATTTTCTTAAAACCCGAGTCGAACCCCAAATGAGACTTTTTTTCATGGACGGAGGGAGTATAAAAGTGACAAAGTAGGAGAGAGAATGCAATAAAAGTGATAAAATAAGAGAGAGAAGATAATAATTATTACTACCTTATTTGGAATTGTGTCAAGATTCGTGAGACGGCTCAAAAAAAATACGTATCAAGATTCGTGGGACGAAAGGAGTATATACTAACAAACAAATGTCCTAGAGAAAATATCTTGAAATCTCTTCATTAAAGCCGACAAACTAGGCTTGGCCTAATGAATCGATCCGAAATGCCCAATTTAGATTTGGAAAGTCCTTGAAAAATCAAAGCCCAAAAGAATTAAGACTACGAAACTGGCTCATGAGTCATGACAACCCATCGAACCTTCGGGCTAAAAAGCCTGCTCAATTTTTGTTGATTTTATATGTATTTTATAAATCATGAATAATGGTATGTCTATGGTGCAGTGATTGTAACAGCCCTAATTTCCCGGGAGAAAAAGAAATGGGCTATGTGACAGGACTACTAAGCTTTACTTGAATTAAATAGGTAATGTTCCCTGAGGGTTGGGCATTATGCCGTATTTAAATGAAAACAAGTACGACATTATAACATAATTATTCTCCCTATCAGGATCGAAAGTTCGAAGGTCTGAGACCAAGACAACGTCTCATACTAAGCATATGATAGATGCGGAAAACAATCGCTAAGAAAGTGATGGAGAGTGAAATTCATATTAAAAATATGAATAAAAGTATTAACATAGTTAGGCATCAGATAATATTCACTAAGTGAATTTATTTCAGCGGAAGTAAACATAGCATTTTTTTCAAAATCCATAGCAACAACCCTTCCTCAGCCTCGCACGTCACCACCAGCTGCTCAATCTGCAAAAGGTTTCGAAAACAATTGCAGGGCTGAGTACTAGTGTACTCAGTGGGTTGAGCCATTTAAAAACATTTTAAAAATCATTTACTGAAAAAGATAATTCATGCCTTAAACAGTATAACACAGAATGTTTTTAAAGTGAGTCATTCCATGCATACTAAAATAATCTGAGCTCATATTTTCCTGGCTCATCTATTGGGCGTGCTATCTACAACTGGTTGTCATCGAATCTCTCGAGACAACAGGTTCTGGTGTACGTACACAATTCTGGTTAGCAGAGCTAACAAAGTTCTGGTTGGCGAAGCCAACAATGTTCTGGTAGAAGCAATAACCAATAGAGAGCAGAAATATTTTAAGCATGAACCATCCACTTTAACATTTCATAAGAGCGAGCTTATTAGCTCAACATACATTTCGTAAATAAAGCCTCACCTGATTTGGAGACAATCCAAATAATTTATCTGAGCTGATCAGGAAACTAAGTATCCTCTTCTGTAGGTCCTACAAGATAAGTTCTCAACTTAAACTCATAGTCCTAAAATAAACCTTAATCTTATAGTGAAACACTTAATATTCTATGATTCACTTAGCCGGGATTTCAAAATTTAATAAATAAATATTTGAAAACTAAATCTCTTGAGTTAAGGACACCAACAATATCCTTACTCATTTTTCTTCAATAATTGATTTTATAAATCAAACCAATTAAAACATAAATGATTTTAGTAGCGAAATATATAATGCCAATCATTTCATGCTCAACTCATATAATAAGTAATTGTACTTAATATATGCACATAATATTAATATATATAATATTATGCAATCATTCATTAAAGCAATTTATTAATCAAATCTAAATACATGCCAAGCTCAATAATCAAATAAGGGCAAGTCATACTCTTTAAAAAATAAAAGTGCCAATTAATTAAAATCTGATTCCCAATTTAAATGAGATATGCAGTCCATAACAGAGCCCAAATAATTAAATGAGGTAGTCCACTTGATTAAATAATATTGTCCAAACTTTAAATAAAATCTGAGGCCCAATTCTTTTACTATCTTGCAACCCACAATTAAGTAAAGTCTGAGCCCAATTAAAAATTTTGTTGGAGGCCCAAATCTAATTAAAACCTAAAGCCCATCTTCTCTTTTAAACAAACCCACACACACACACACACAAACACACACGCACAAACGCAGCAGCAGCTGCACACTCCTCTCTTCTCTCTCTCTCTCTCGGACGATCTGTCCGCTGCCGCTGCCGTTCAACGGCGCCGTCGCCGCCGGCGAGCGGCGCGGCTCTCCCTTCTTCGGCATCTCTCCTCTTCCTCACCTCCCCACACGCACACTCACACACTGAAAATGTTGTCGCCTCCTTCCTCAAAATTTTCCGGCGACAGCCACCACCACCATGGCCGCTGCCGCGTGTTCCGCTCCCTCGACGGCTGGAGAGCCGTCGCCGCCCCTTTCTCCCTCTGAAAACCCCAGCCCCAAACTCACCGACAGCCCTCCTCTCCTTCTCTCGACTTCGGCAGCCGTAGTAGCCGGTGAGGCCAGCCGCCGCCGCTCGAATTTCAGACGACGGCGCCGCCTTGCTCCTACATGTTGTCGGACGGCCACCGCACCCCAGCCCGTCTCCCTCTCTCTCACCGTCTCCAGCCTGACAGCAGCGGCGGAGCCGCCGTGCCGTGCCTCCCTCTGTCCTGCGGTCCTCTCTCTCTGTTCACTCCGGCGCCTCCTCCTCTTACACGGCCGGATGGCCGGCAGCGAACACGCCGCCAGCCCGGCGCCGCTCAACTCAACCCAACACACACACACGGTTCAAAGCTGATACAAGAATTCAAGACTCTACCTTTCTTTTCCTTTCATTGTTAAAACAAATCATGTTTCATATATGTATATATATACAAATTTATACTCAAGCATCTTCAGTTTGTTTCGTCTAAAAAGCAAATACATGAGTTTGTTCACTGAACTATGCATACATATATATATATATATATATAGGGAAGGGATCAAAAAAGAAAGCTAAATGTAAGAAGAATAAAGAATAAATATAAGCCTTTAGATTATAGTAATCAAACGGCCCATAATTAGGCTGAAGATTAGATGCGATTTTTATCTTAAGGTTAATCAAGTAATTTTGATTTTTAATGTAACCGCTTTGACTTAATGATTTTTTGACCGAATCTTTTTTATTATTTTGTTTCAGTCATGGAGATATTATTATTTACGGTAGTTATCAAATTAATATTAATGAGGTTGAGAAAATTTGTACTCCGTAGTATTTTTGGTGGTAGTTACATACATTTTCATGATTTTCTTATTTAATTTTTTATTAGTTCAAATTTTTTATTTTTTTTAATCATAAATTCGAGCGTATGTAAGACCATTGTTTTTAATTGTTTGTAGTTTAATGTTATGATTTATTTTATCACATAATAATTTTTTTCAATAATTAATTAAAATTAAAACTTTTTATTCTACATGTTCGTAATTTTTTTAAACTTGTTCGAAATGTTTTTTATGAAATATTTTAACATTTCAACAAGTAAAGTTCGAAAATTTAATTTAGATAATCGTAACTTTTGTACACTTTGTTCGAAATATTTTTCATAAAATAATTTTACAATTCTCAATCAGATATCAATTATATTATTCATTCTAATATAATTTATTTCAAATGACATTCATTACAAAAACGATTTACTTCGCTATTTTTGTATATTTATTCAAAAGGTTTCATATTAATTATTTTACTTTATATTAGTAACAAAGATTTTATTTAGATATTCGGAATTTTTATGTAGTCTAAGATTGTATTTGAATATTGTTTAAAACGTACCAAAATAAGAATTATATTTTTGTGAATATGGATACTAATTTGATGAATAACGTAACTGTTACTCAATACTCATAAATTATGAATAAGAAAAATATTAGATGAATAAAGTAACATTATTCATGAATATTCATTTTTGAATAAAAATCATATTTATTTGAATAAGGATAAGAGTTTGCTGAATAATTTATATGATACTCATAAATTGTGAATAAGGAAACTATTTTGTTGAATAAAGTAGCATTTTTCATGAATAACCGTATCTGAATTTTGTTCAAGATTTATCGAATAAAAATCATATTTATGTGAATAAGGAATAAAGTTTGCTGAATAATTTATATGAGACTCATAAATTGTGAATAAGGAAACTATTTTGTTGAATAAAGTACCATTTTTCATGAATAATCATATCTGAATTTTGTTCAAGATTTATCGAATAAAAATCATATTTATGTGAATAAGGAATAAAGTTTGTTGAATAATTTATATGATACTCATAAATTGTGAATAATAAACAAATATGACATGACCTCACATAATAAAGATCAAATTTATTTGAATAAACTACAAAAGTTAATGAATATACATAGAAAATTTAAGAATAAACTACACAATATACTGAATTTATAACGAATATTCAATGCAAAACAAGAAATGAACAATTTTTCCCAGCACTCAACGAAATTAAACCAGCAATCCAACAATAAATGTCTTTGTTGAGTTTCCTCGCAAAATTCAGAGAATTGTAACTACAAACCTTAATTCCCACAAACCCTTCTAGGTGTTTATAGGAGCATGAACGAGATTGAAATCTATAAAAACACATCATATGAAACAATTTGTGAGCCAAATCTCGAAGTAATTACATAAAAGAGCCACCAAAAATACAAACAAATGAATTACACAAAAAGGGGAAATCCATGAGACATCGAAAGACAAATACCAGAACCAACGAAAAATTAGCGTGAATAATGGCTGAAAATATCTAGAGGCAGCGGCGGTGAAAATCTTTTTACTAGAGGTGGCACGGTCGGTGGTAGTGGCTTCGCCTGCGACGGACGACAGAGGGCGGCAGAGGGAGGGCGGTAGCGCCTCGCAGCGCCGAAAACAACGAGAAAGAGAAAGAGAGGGGATCCGGCAGCAGAATCGCGAGATCAACCTCGAATTGCAGGCTACTGAATCAAGATCGGAGACGCTCCACTCTACCAGATATTCATGATTCGCCACTCTACCAGATAAGAGAAATGGACGCTCCGCCACTCTACCAGCCACAAGCGAAATTGAGAGATTAGAGAGAGAGAATGAGACGACAAATTAATGGGGGTGATGGAGGCGTGTTATTCATAAGTATATTCTTCCATAACTTTCTTAAAAATAATTGAGTGCCGAGATTGACGGGATTTGGGTATTTGGGGGGTAATTTACGTGGTGGTAAAAATACACATCTATCCTCCACTAATTAAAACCAATTTTTAAATGTTTATTCACTAAATAAAACTATAATCTAAGAATTTATCATAACCGTCCATTTCCACTTAATAGACGGCTGTTATTGATTCCTTATTCTCTAACTTAAGGGGATTCTCTATGGATCTCTACCCTATATATATATATATATATATATATATATATATATATATATGAATGGTGGAACAGATGTGCGTGTGGGGTTTCTAGTTTGAGTTTGACTTCAAACAAATGCTTGGGGAAATTGAGTTAGAGGTAATAACCTTTAGAAATAATTCTGTTGTGTTGTTGATTTGTGATGGCTAGAATCAATTTGTTGCTGCAGTTCGAAAGGTAAATTGAGTGTGGATTTGAAAAGGCTGTGATTGGGTGAATAAGGGGGCAACTGTGATTGGATAAATAGGGTGGCATGATGAATAGGGGTGGCAGCTCTCAAAAATAAAATAAAAATAAATACATGAATAAAATATTTAAAACTCATCACACTCTTAATAGTTAAATCTAACACATACTTGAATTTAAATCATATACAAATAAATACTAATTATATAGAATAATCACATACTTATATAATTCAGTTTATATGCAATGCACCAAATCATAAGGTTAAATTTTGCAAAAGGCTTTTGAAAATATTTTTTTTTTGTTGGCATTAAAAACAAATTCATTTTCTTTATTCGGCGTGAATCATCTAAATTCAAAGCTTAAAATAAATTCTAAACTTAATAGGAATGGGCAGGATATTACATCCTTCCCTCCTTATAAAAATTTCGTCCTCGAAATTTCGAACCTCTGAGTATCATTTTCAACTTGTAGCTGTCATATATTCTTTCTAGTTCGTAGTGACTCTACTAGAATAATATGTATGCTTTTCTGGTTCAACATCATCCCAAATGACAACTTATTATCACTACGAATTTCACTTATTCTAGTACGTCAATTCTATATGGTCGTACCTTCCACATCTTCTGGTGCCTGAGCTTGTTATTAAAATTACTCAATTATTGATTTTCTCTTATTTTGCATGCCCATCCATTTTTCGGCCCAAATTTAAGCTTAAAACAACGTCGTTTCCATCCAACTATACAATACGATGTCAGTTCTATTTTGTTACGTGATCATATTGTAAACACAAATTTTTGTATTTCAATTCGATAAAATACAAAGTGCGCTACAAAGATAATTTTGAATACTTGAAGATAGATTTATGCGGGTTGCAATCTCTAGTTGTTCCTCTGATTCTTCTCTTCCATTTTATTCTCGAACAATCTCGAGGATCCTTGAAATATTTGATTTGATGACGATAAATCCAAAGGGCTCAAGCCATGATTTCGAATTGAACGTCGAACTTGATTTGATTTGAGAACGCTCTTAGAATTTGTAAGAACATCTTGAAGCTTTTGAACTTGATTTGATTTGATTTGAAGAACGTTCTTAGAATTTGTAAGAATGCCTTGAAGCTTTTGAACTTGATTTGAAGGATACTTGAATGTTCGAATATCTCTTTGGATACTTGAAGATCACTTTGAAGATTCGAATGAATACTTGAAGATTTGAATGAGATTCTTGGACTCTTGAAGCTTTGGATAAAATCCTTGAACTCTTGAAGCTTTGAAGATTTGAAGACTTGAATGAAATTCTTGAGCTCTTTGAAGTCACTTGAAGATCTTGAGTTGAATTCTTGCAAGACTTCAATTGATGGAATTCTTCTTACTCCTCAATTCTTCACTTGAAAGAATGCCCTAGCTCTTCAATTCTCCACCACTTCAACTTGTTATCAATGTGAGCACCCCAACACCCCTATTTATAGATATAGGAGGTGGGCTTGATGGGCCTTGAGCCTCCATGCATGGGCTTTGTGGTTTAGGTGCCAATGGACCCATTAATTCATTTATATATTAAATACTCTCCCCGTCCCAAACGAAATGTCCTATTTCTTTTCGGCACAGAGATTAAGAAATGTGTATAAAGTAGATAAAGTGGGTTGGTGAAAATTATTTAAATATTAAGTATATAGAGAGTGTGTATTGCCAAAAAAAGAAACATGACATTTCGTTTGGGACAGTCCAAAAAGGAAAACAGGACATTTCGTTTGGGACGGAGGGAGTATTAATTATATATCTATTTAATTTAGGAATAAAATCATTTCTAATAAAATAGAAAATATAATTGAATATTTAATTCATGAATTTACACGTGGCACGATTTAATGCGATGGAAAATTTAATTGTCTACACATATTTATACCATACAAACATATTTATGCCAAGCAAGTATATTTATACTGTCACCAAGACGAAAAATAGGTGAGTATGCAAAATAAGAAAAAAATAATAGTCAAATAATTTTAATAATTTTTTTAAAATTCATGTTCAAAATGATAATTAATTTGTTAAAAGTTAAATAATTTTTATACAATTAATCACTTTTACTTTTTTTGGCAGACTTGACCCAATAGCCCGATGGCCCAGATGAGTTTAGACAAAGCTTAGAAATTTTTGATCCGATAGAACTAGCGAGGAGCGCGATCCGATCCACATATAATTACTTAAAAGGCCAACCCGACTCAACCATTTACTACCGCTACTCCGATACCAGTGGCGAGCAAACCAAATTTGAACTAATTTTGGGCCAAACACTTATCAGGCCCAACAAACCAACAAAATGATTTCATATGAAATTCGTAACGATTTCATCCGTTGAATCTATCATTTCATAGGGATCAATTTGAAAAAAAATTGTAGGAAATATTGAGAAATATTGAGAAATATAAAAGAAGGTGATGTGAACTTTTAATCTCAACGGATTATAAGTTACTTTGCAAATACAAATGAAGATCAGTATTGGATTAACTGCGGTAACTAATCCAATTTTAGAAAGTGGATGTTGGCAAATAAGGATCTTTGTGTATTAAAAATCCCGAATTGACTGCCCTGAAATAAAAAATTAACTTACAGAGACATTTTGCACTTATGTCCCCCACTATTTAAAACCTTAGGAAAAACAAAGACAAACAAAAATCATCATCTCATCTATCTCAAATAATAATAATAATAACAATAAATGAGATTATTGGAGTATGAGGAGAAAAAGGAATGGTGGATAAAATGAGTAAATCAGCTTACAATTAAATGAAAACAAACACGGCCCGAACATCCTAACCGACCCAACTGCAGTGCGGGCCCCAATTTAGAGTCTCCTCTCTTCCTCTCTCTCTCATTCTCTTTCTCTCTCCTCTCTCTTCCCTCTCTCGGCTTTCATCCTTTTGGCCGACATTTAATAAAAGAAATAAGAATCCCTCTTCCGTCTCCTTCGTCTTTAAGGAATCAGACACGATCCTCCCTCACCCCCCTCTCTCGCTCGCTTCCTCTGATTCGTAAATACAGTGTAACGATGCACGAACCTGACGCACATGATTTATCGGATGATGCCGATTATGCCGCATCGATTCAACAGGTAATCTTCAAATATGGATGTTGTCTTGATTTCTGCTTAATTGCGTTTTGTTTCAATCTTAATCATTGGTGACTTCCCCATGAATGCAAGAGCGGAATTTATTTATTTATTTTATTAATTAATTACTGTGTGAGACCAATTAATTTCTCAATTTCCCTTGCATTTGGTTCAATTGATTACTTTTAGGGCCCTCTAAGCATAAATCGGAATGACAGCATTGGACGAAGCTCACCCAGCGAGCCGGAAGGCGCAGAGGTTGTATATACTAAGGATAATGTGACAATACATCCTACTCAGTTCGCTTCCGAGAGAATTAGTGGTCGACTGAAGTTGATGAAGCAAGGAAATGCACTTTCCATGGTACTGCCTTTTGCAGTTTATGTGGGAGAAAATTTGAATATTTCGCTATTAGTTTCTGTTATTCGATTGCTAATTTTGTGGTTATGAAATAAACCTTTTCTTGGTTACAAGTTTTACTGTTTCCTATGGAAGAGTAGCTCGTTTTATGGTTCATGCAGTAGAGAAATATGTTTAGTCCACAGTATATCGCATGGTAGTTAACATTGCTTTTCACTTTTGAGAAATTGGATGATATGAGGATTAGAAGGCACACGAGTTTGTGATTGCTAAGTGACACTGTTCATTTTCTTTCCTATAAAATCAATTTATTGATTTCATCTACTTAGTCTAGAAAGTATGAGCATTGAATTTAGGTGCAAAAGTATCCCATGTCTCAGTTATATTTGAAGCCAATTGTAGTATTAGTGCATCGTGTTCTATGAATAATGTATCCTGAACCATGATTTTCAATTAGTCTTCCCTTTTCTTGCTGTAGACATGGCTTCCTTACAAAGGGCAAAGTTCAAATGCAAGATTGACTGAGAAAGGTAGAGCCTCCGATACTGTAACTCTTCTATCTGATGCAAAGTTTTTTTGTCATCCGATACATAAATATACTTTTCCACTACATGGGTGCAGATAAGAATCTTTATACTATCAGGGCAGTGCCATTTTCAGAAATTCGATCAATACGTAGACACACTCCTACCCTGGGTTGGCAGTATATTATTGTAGTTATGTCATCAGGTAATCATCGTATGAGATAGTACTCTCCGATATGTTCAATTTCAATATGTTCCCATTCTTGTATTATGTTTTGATTGTTACTGCTATAAGCCTTTTAGTAAATTATGGATGCAACTGAAGAGGACAAAGTTTTAGTATTATTAGGAGATGTAGCATGCATCATGTGGAGAATCAATCTATTTTTTGCATGTATCTATATTCTATATCTCGTATTATGGAGGTTTGTCAGACTCCTTCTTTTGAAGCAATTGAACGTTACTAGGACAAAACTCAAGTAATAGCTGCCAAGAGGATTTAGAATTCCATTTTTAAACAATGAAGAACTTTAAGTGAATTTGTATGCCCTGTAGTTCCAAGTATATTTTTGGCTTAGTCAGAAACAACAATTATGTACGTTTTATAAATTATACTGCCACAATATATTATTCAACTGCCACAGTATATTATTCAAAGAAAAACCTAAAACAATTTTAAACCTTTCACAAGTACATAGAAAGAGTCTTAAACTTTGAAAATCATGTTTCACTATGCTTGTGTTGCATTTGGCATTTTGCCTAAAATATTTTTCTTGTCCTCTAGTTTGGTTTTTTGGTCCTACCCAATTACATTCTTAAATTATATAAGTCTCAGGCGTCTACATCTGTGCGTTTAGCATTAAATCTTATGAGAGATGGCATCCTTACATCTTGTGGCCAGTGGTCAAGTCTTCATTGTCATTAACACCCTGTATGATAATCAGGATTGGCTTTTCCGCCACTTTATTTCTATAATGGAGGAGTCCGAGAATTTCTTGCAACCATCAAGCAGCATGTTGTTCTTGTCAGGTAAATACCTCCTACCTAATGCTTGTCTTTTTTGCTTGTGTAACTTCATTTGTGTAGTGAATTGAGAAGTTGTTTATATGTTTCTTGCAACACATACAAAGTTGTTAACCACATAAGTATGAACTCTCAAAAGGGTCTTGAGTTATGGATCTGATTTTAAGCCTTTATTATTTACTTTTGCTTTTCCTTGTTGGTCGCCTTACGTACTCTATTATGTTTTTAACTTGCTCAAGTAATAATCTAATAGTATTATTGTTTTGCATTTTATTTGTGCCATACGTGGGCTACCTCTGGGTAATAGTTTTTTTGTTTTTTGATAAATTAACAATTAAATAAGTAAATTTTAAGATAGCATCACGGTGGACTCGAACCCATGACCTCCGAGTAGTAGTTCTTGCTTCTAAGAATGTTATACCAGGAAATGCTGGATTGTATAACAAACTATGTCTTTTTTTCTTTTCTTTTTTAATTTAATTTTTATCTTTATTTCAATTGACGCTGTGTACTCCACTCTTGTATTGTATAATGAGGCTCCCACCCGCAGACAAATTCACGCTAGGAAAGCCCTGTGCAATGTGCTGAACTTAAAAGGATTTGAACTCTTATTTTCATTCACGGGATCACCCATCCACCACTAAACTACCCCTAAGGGTGCGTCAAGGAAAATGTCTGAACCACGTTTTTCTTATCTAGTTGTTCAAGAAATGATGAAAATGTGAAATTATTATACTGTGGTGGTTGCATCCATTTGAATGTGAGAGCAGTTATGCTTACATGATTTCTTATTTCCAGATCAGCAGATGATGCCAATGTGTTTCTTGTGAATGATTTTGAAAATCCTCTCCAGGTATGAACTAAGATTTAGTTTGATGCAAATTAGATTGCTTAGATGCTCCTGTTGACCCCCCTCCCCCCTTGCTCTGCTTCAAATAAGTGCAATCTTTTACTTGGTACAGAGGACTCTGTCTTCGTTGGAGATTCCTAGGGCTCTTACTCCTGTGTGTGAATCCCCCACTGCACCCGATCAAGATAAGGGTGAGTTAGATAAAAGCTCCAATAATTTTCAGAATGGCAGGAGACAGAAGCATCATGATCCTGCCCGCGACATTTCAATTCAAGTATTGGAGAAATTTTCACTTGTTACCCGTTTTGCTCGTGAAACAACTTCCCAACTCTTTCGGGACAGCCAGCTTGATAGCTTTACTTCTAATGAAGGGTGGAAGGATGGCCCGTTATCACCTTCACCTGCATCTAATCGTATAACATCATCAAATGATTCTCCACAAGTTCTTGATGAGGTTCCTGTGGCAGCGGATCCAGTAGAGGTAATAATTTATCACTTCACATCTTGTTTATGTTTCTAAAAACTTGTCTTGAGTGGCCTCGTTATAGACATTTTCTAGCTTATATAGATCTCTTTTTAAGAATGATACCTACATTTAGTTGAAAATGTGATACCTCCATCGAGCTTGATGTCAAAATCTTGTTAAAGTTTATTTTTTCACGGAATATGTTATAGTTTTTGCTTAAACATCTACTTTAAGGACTGTTTCATTTAGGGCGGTGTACCTTTTACACCCAGAAAAACCCACCTAGAAAACTAGTTCTTGGGGAAGAAGCTGCAACCAAACTTTTGAGTTGTTCAATTTTAAGGAGCTTTAGGAAGGAGATTATGGGATTTTCAGCATCTCAACTCTTTTTTTTTTCTTTCAAAAATATGTTTTTAATGTCACCCACTGCTAAACGAAACGTCGTCCACCTTTAGTTTTGTGTACAGCTTATGTTGTGGAACTGGTAATGATATTACATCTATGAGCTTATAGTTAAGCTCACATCATACAGGGGTATTAATAAGAACATATATTAATAGCAGTGTGCACAAGATCTTGTAGGAAAACAAAAAGATAAACAAACATGTAGCACTTCCTTGTATCAAGAAAAAAATTCACTATATTTCAAAATAAAATCGAATGCAATTAAGTTGAATGAAAAAACATGGTGGTTGTCTTAGTATGCAATGTTGATGGAGGCAATACAGGCAAGCCTTTTCAAATTGTAGAAATGATAACCTTGACATCGCCTATGGTATTGGGCGTGAAGTCTTGTTCAAATGAAAATACCCCTTGAACGTGAATCATAAAATGTTTGCATGTCTATCTGTTTCGACAATGAAATTATGCAAAAGCTTTCAGATTTTCATTCACTATCTCAGTACAATCAAGTTCTTGTTGACATTTCTTCTTATATTGGCAGATCGACAAATTATCACTGGTGTGGGGAAAGCCACGTCAGCCACCCTTGGGGCAAGAAGAGGTAAACCTGTTTGCCTGTCTGATGATACCTGAAATGATCTGCTTTTGAGGTCAATACTAGATAGAGTCAACCTTGGTCCCCCCCCTCCAAATTCCTCTCAGTTGGTCATCTTACGTCGGTTATACATATTTGAAATGTTGAACATTACAATACTTGTTGATGATCATGATGATGGAACAAATAATTACTTCTGTAGGAATGCTCCATTCAATCCCTAATACTTAGCTCCTTTAAGTAATTCCCCCCCTATGTTCCAATTTGACTTCTATGTAGTAACGTGGCAGACTTAAGGAGTTGAATAATAATGCCATTCGGAGGCTAGTACAAGACTCTTTATTCTGGGGCTGTTATATTCTCCTGTAATTATTCAATCATTCATATATTTTGTGTTTGTATTTTAAGTGATTGCTACCCCTGTCTGTTTCATATGCCATCTGAGTCAAAACATTTCCTTGCAGTGGTCTACGTTCTTGGATGCAGAAGGGCGAGTAGTGGATCCAAAGGCATTGAAAAAGAGAATCTTCTATGGGGGCGTTGAACATAATTTGCGAAAAGAGGTCTGCATATTGAAAAAAATTATTGTTCTGATGCTTGACTTTAGCTTAACAGTTAAAGTTTGTATATTGACTTGTTAAAGTTTGTAGATTAACTTGTATTTCTTCTTCCCAATCATCGTCCAAAAAAATTCTCTTAACAGGTTTGGAGATTTTTATTAGGATACCACTCCTATGAATCGACATCTGCAGAGAGAGAGTACCTCATGTCAGTAAAGCAGTCGGAGTATGACACAATAAAAAAGCAGTGGCAGGTTTGTCCTCTATATCAGTTGAGTTATGGCATAATTTAAAGATTTTATTTCTTTTTTCTTCCCCTCCATGCTGTTCTGAATATGCTGCTGGTAATTTTGTTGGAATTGGTTCATTTATACTATCTTCTAACTAGTACTTTAAGTTCGAGGTTCTTCTCCAATTGAAATTAGAACCAGAGGCGCTAAGAAGCACGGGGACGGATACGATACGGTACGGGGACATAAATACGTCATTTTTCCAAAAAACATGATACGATACGTCAAAAATACGTTTTAGTTTTTTTATTTAAAATATATTTTATATATATTATAAATTCATAATTCACCAATAATATAAGCAGAACACTACTAATTCATAATAAAATTAACCAAATAAAAAATATAAAACATAGTCTTAATAATTAATACTTAATAAAACACACTAAAATGTTAGTCCTCTTCACTCATCATCCTCATTCTCCTCCTTCCTCTTCCTCTTCATGGCTGCCAATACAAATCAAAAAAAAAAAAATCAAACTTCAATCAACAAATTGAAATACCCACTGCCCAATTCAAAATACCCACGGCCACTGCCCAATTCGAAATACCCACTGCCCAATCAAAAACATAAATCAAACAAATCCAACAAATTGAAATACCCATCTGCCTAAGTTAATTGAAATACTCAAATACCCACTGCCCAATCCAACAAATCGAAAATCAAACTTCAATCCAACAAAACCCAAAGCCAAATTCAGCCAATCTTCATACATACCCACTGCCCAAGCCAAATAAAAGAGATTAGAGCAATACCTTTAGTTGTTAAGGTGGCGCGGCTGCTCCAAGCGCGCAGGGCAGCGCGATGGCGACGACGACGGCGAGCGGCGAGCAGCGTGGCGCAGGGACGATGGTGAACGGGGTGGGTCAGAGAGGAGAAGAGGGGCGAACGTTTGCAAGTGTGAGTGGAGGCGCGAATTAGGGTTTCAGAGGTTAGAAGTTTTAAAATTTATTAAAAACGTACTTTAAGAGTCAAATACGTATTTGACCGTCTTTTCAACGTATTTCCGCCGTATTTTTAATTAAAAAAATAATTAAAAAATTGGACCCCAAAAATACGTCCCCGGGGACGTATTTTACGCGTATTTATCGCGTATCGTCCCCGGGACGTCCCCGGGACGCATACGTCTACCATATAGACGTCCCCGTGCTTCATAGCAGAGGCGTGCTAATTTATCTATAATATTGGAAGCGAGCCATTTCATAGTAGATATATTTGTGACTTGACTATATTTTTTTATTTTTTATTTGGGGGAAGGTGACCTTACTAATTATAAGGCTTAAAATAGAGATCTAATTTGATAGAAAATATTCCATGAGACAGGATCTTAATATGGAAATAGGAGGCACAAAATTATGATATAACAAGGGATCTGTTTGCATTCTTGTCCAAATTTGTTCTATGTAATGCCTTTAACCACCTGGTACATATGGTTGTTTTATTCATGAAGAATACACATTGCTTGGTGCTTCTAAATTACAAGTGTTGTTCCATTTTTTGCTTAGAGCATCTCCCCAGAGCAGGCAAAGCGATTTACGAAATTTCGAGAGAGGAAAAACCTTATTGACAAGGATGTGGTAGGGTCTACTGTCACACTTTTATTTCAGAGAATGTTTTTATCAAGATGCTTGATGATGTATTCTTAGTGAAGGTGTACTTTTACTCTCATCTCAGGTGAGGACTGACAGATCACTGTCATTTTACGACGGGGATGACAATCCTAATGTATATCTCATGCGAGATATACTGTTGACGTACTCGTTTTACAACTTTGATCTTGGGTATTGTCAGGTAGTTTCCTTTTGGTGTCATTACTCTTGCAACTTCTATGGAACTATGTTGACCATATGCGCAGTTATAAATCTTCTGCTTCTCCTGAATGCTCTGTTTTTTGCCTTCAGGGTATGAGTGATCTTCTCTCGCCAATCTTGTATGTGATGAGAGATGAATCTGAGTCCTTTTGGTGCTTTGTTTACCTTATGGAGCGTCTTGGACCTAATTTCAATCGTGATCAAAGTGGGATGCACTCTCAACTTTTTGCTTTATCAAAGGTTCTCTTCCTCCACCAGCTTAGAATGTGTTAATTCTATTTGTGCAATAATCTAGTCCATTAATAGTGTTATTATTGTTTTTTGCTGAATCGATTTTCTATCAACTTACTGAGTTATTGAATTATAATTCAATTTTACAAATATCACATACATCATATTGTGTATTATCTCATTGGCCTCTTGAAGTTCCTTTAAGAGATATCTATATCTTATTTCCATTTTGATAGAAAGTATTACTTGACACTTGACAGCTATTAAAGGTCAAAAGTGGCATCCTTTGTGTGACGGTGGGAGTTATAGTTTACTACTTCAACTGGTTTTAATGGTACAAAGACCAGTGTCTGAAAGATTTAAATCTATGTGGGGGAAGAATATATTCTCAAATTGTGCCAAACTATCAGAAGCTCTATTAAGCGTTTTGACTAAAAAACATTCACATTCTTGTCAGACACTGATATTCTGAAAATGATATAACAGAACTTTTCTTTAAATTTTTCTGAATAGTTATTTGTTATGCTTATTGGTACTACCAATAATCCAATAGTAAATAGTTGGCTTATTCTTCTGGCTTGTTGCACTTTGTTTTGCATGGTCTCCTAGTCTATCTAAGTTACGATTGCATTGCAGATATTGTTAACTCTCTAATCAATATCATTTCATGTCATGCAGCTGGTCGAGGTGTTAGACAGCCCATTGCACAACTATTTCAAGCAGAATGATTGTCTGAACTATTTCTTTTGTTTCCGCTGGCTATTGATACAGTTCAAGAGGCAAGTGTAACTGCCCCCTCCTCTAATATGCGTGTATTTTGATGTGTGGATGACGACCCCCATGTTTTTTGCAGGGAGTTTGAATACGATAGTACGATGTGCATATGGGAAGTTTTGTGGACTCACTATCTGAGCGAGCACCTACACCTATATGTCTGCGTTGCCATTCTCAAGAGATACCGTAGGAAGATAATGGGGGAGCAGATGGATTTTGACACTCTCCTAAAATTCATCAACGAACTGAGCGGTCAGATCGACCTTGATTCAACCCTAAGAGAAGCTGAAGCCCTGTGTATATGTGCCGGTGAGAATGGCGCAGCTTGTATCCCTCCTGGAACCCCACCTTCGCTACCAGTCGAAGATGCCTCAGCATATCCCCAGCTTGACGATGAAGTATTGTAGATGATTTTTGACGAAACCAACAATCCAAATTTCTTCACTATTCACTCTTCAATATTTATCTTTTTGAATATTGTAAATATTTCCTACATATTTGGGTCGATTGCACTTGTTATTTTAATATCATTTCGTGCGAGGAGGCCTTAAGTATGAGTAGAAATAATATGCCTCAATAGCTCCCCTCCTTTTTCTGGAGGGTTTACTTAATCAGTTTCTAACTTCCTTTGATTCACTTGATTCCTGAAATTCCACTGTATATTATTGTCAGAGAAAAATTAAAATAAGTATATTGGCCGCCTCTGTAAAATCATTTTGTCATTTCTACAAAAGTCCCCTTAACATTTTGAAATAATCATGGATTCATGCGTGATGTGTGAGGTGTTGTAATTGAGATTTTCTTCAAAAGTAATGTCAATTACCATATTTTGAAAAATGATGACCCTTAACATTTCTTTTTTGAGATACTAAAGTTAACATATTTTGAAAATTGTTGAAATTCAAATTAAATTTTAACCATTTTTTCAAAATAGTAAAACTTCTAAAATTAATAACTTTGGGGTATAAAGATTTTATTAATTTTGAGAGATACTAATATATCAATAAACTAATAATTTATTGATTTATAAAATATTGTCTTAAATTTGAAAATTATAAATTTTAAATCAAAGTTATGATGTGTAGAAATAAACAAGAGATAATATTTAAATTAAATAAATGCATATCAATTCATTGTGGCCGATATTGTTGGAGAAATTTATTAGTTTATAGAGTTTATTAATTTATTGAGTATTATTTTAAAGAGGTTTATTATAGTTATAGAATCAAATAGATCAAAAATTGTAATAAAAAAAATTAAATATAATAAATATTATATCTATATTTTTTGTTTTTATTAAAAAATTATATTGGTTACACATACAACATACACTCTTTCCGCTACTATATTTTAAAATGATAATAAAAAAATTAATGAACTTTCAACATATAAAAAAATGTCTTCGAGTCAAATGAACTACACAAATAAGACAATTTTTTAAAGTATTTGGCAAAATATTTTATAAAATGTCTATAAACCGTTAAAAATTGTCTTATGCACAAAAATATCTTATAAATTGTTTATGAGCTTATAAGTTTTTTTAAAAGTGTTTTGCAAATTAAGCTCTTTTTTTAGAATTACAAAATGTATCCATTATATAATCAAAAAAAGCCTCTAGCACGCAGGCGGGACCACACCATACAAAGATAGGAAAACTACATCGCACGCAGGCGGGACCACACCCACACAAAGGTAGAAAAACTACCACTCACATGCAGGCAGGACCTCTAACCATACAAAGGACGAAAAACTACATCGCACGCAGGTGAGACCACTACTACACAAAGGTGAAAAAATTACATCGCACGGATGCTGTATTGAACCCAAAACCTCTCATAAAGGAGAGTCTTTGGGTGCCTTAGCTTTGTCACTTGAGCTAAGCTTCATTGGCACCAAACTAAGCTCTTAAATAACTTATAGTAAAATATAAAAATAAGTTCATCCACTTCTTAATTATTTTTCCATAATCTTATATGCAACAATCATTTTACAAGTATTCTTTATCTATGAATTGCTATTTTCATCGTATACTCTTTTAAGTTCATGTGCCTTCAATTTTTTTTTCTCTAACAAAAATTTTCTCTCTCCAATATAAATTTATGTTTTGAACTTATAAGTTCAATTATCTAAAATTTTGACAACTTATAATATTTTAAAATATCTTATAAGTGGTTGGAGCTTATAAGATACTCTCTTTGTCTTGTAAAAGTGTTATTTCGATTTTAGGGTGTCCCACAAGAGTTTGCATTTATCATTTTTTTTATTATTATATTGGGTCGTGCATTGCACACGCCCAACAATTTTGCCAAAAGAGCTTGGCGCAGGGAGGCAGGCCTGGTGAGCAAGATGGAGGTGCGACATTGGTGGGGGCGCGCGCCCGGTGTGCGTCGGTGTCTGCAGCCTAAGTCTAATCCCTTATTTCTTTTGTTGGATTGAAACTTTATGATATCTCTTGACCTTTTATTATTTTTATCATTTAAATTAGTTTTGCTTGATTCTTATCCTATCATAACGTTGAAATAGGAGTAATTCTACTATTGAAAATAAAATATTTAATTATATACTCCCTCCGTCCCAACGAATATGTTACATATTTCTTTTTGGGCCATCCCAACAAAGATGCTACATTCTAAATATGAAAAACATTACAACTAATTAATCACTCTATTATTACATTCTCTCTCCTACTTTATTACTTTTATACTACACACTTAAAACACTAATCTACAACTCCTTAAATTCCGTGCTGAAAAGAAATGTATCATCTTGACTGAGACAGAGGGAGTATTTTTTATCAATCGTACAAGGTAAATGCCCTCTTAGGGCTTCCTCTACGTTAGGTAGTAATGGGGTAGTTAGAGGATAGTACCATAATGGAGGTCTTAAAAAATGGGGTAGCAAAAAATTGAGGTAGCAATGTTGCTACCCGGTTCCTTGTCTCAGAGATGGGTCCCACACTAATTTTTTACTATAATTTTTGTATGTTATCGTTTTGATTTTTTCTTTATTTTTTTGCTTCTCTTTTTTTATGCAGGTATTCAAGTTGCTTTTTATTTATTTTGTTTCGATTTTTAGTTTTTTTTTTCGTTAGTTTTTATTTTCTTTTTTCTTTCTTTTTTTTACCTTTGTTTTAAAATTCTAAACACTGTTCTATTTTGCTTTTGAGTTGCCTTCTGTTTATTTATTTTTCTGAGTTTCTGTTCTTTTTCTCGTTAATTATTTTAATTTTTTTTTTCTCTTTTTTTGTTACTTTTATTTTACAATCTTAGGTTCTGTTTTATTTTCCTTTTCATTTTATTAGCATAACTATAATTTTTAAATTATATTTTATTATTAAAAAATTAATTTATTCGTATAATTATATTAATTTTATTGAAGTAAAATATAATATAAAAATTAAAATACACAACTTATATATATATATATATATATATATATTATGTGTCTATCATGGTAGAAGTAGTGATAATGATAGTGGCCTAGTGGGGTCTATGAATAGTTAAAAATGAGATAGTGGCACAGTGAAAAAAATATGAGGTAGTTGTTGAGGTAGCACACATGTGGCACCACTATGGAGTAGCTCTTAAAATATAAACCAAGTAATGTCCAACAATCAGAACCAGGCCCGTACCTGAGGGCATGCTCAACATGCTGCCGCATAGGGCCCCAAATTTTTGGGGGCCCAATTTTTTTATTTTTATTTATATATATAGTATATATAAAAATTATTTTTGTTTAACAAAGAGTATTCCAAAAATAAATGCAGTAACTGAAAAGACATTTAAAAGAAAAAGTGAATCAAAAAGCTTATCTAACTATGTCGCAAGACATGTTGAATGGGTTGGTTATGTTATCAATTGAAAGAAAATTGGTTGATCAGTTAGATTACACAAACTTGATAAATACATCCGTCTCTAAAACTGCAAGACGTGTTATATTTAGATAAAGTAAGAAACTTATCCCTATTTTGAACTAATTTCTGTTGTATGTTCTATCAATATTTCATATTATTTATTTTTTCTCAAATCCTAATATTTTTGTCCTTTTTGGTTAGATATACAAGAATTTTTTTTCTCAAATCCTAATATTTATTTCATATTATTTATTTTTTCTCAAATTCTAGATATACAAGAAATTAAATTGTGTTTTGGTTATATATTGTGGGACAGATTGCATTTAATATTGTTGTTATGGTGAACCATATTATAAGGTATTTATTTACATAGCTTTGTCATATTTATTTACATATCACAAAACTTTGTGATTCACTCCTCTTCCGACACAGCCCGATCTATGTCGGCGGTGGTCTCTACAAAAAAGAAAAAATGGGGAGATATGTTGGACGATGAAGATGTTGGGGACGAGGATGTTTTTTTAAATTTTTTCTCATAGTCTTCTTTTTCCTGGTTTCGTCGACCCATGGTCCTTTGCGGGTGCTTTCACGTGGTTTTTTGTTTTGCTTTTAGATGGTTCCTCTGTGACTCGGCCCTTTGTTAGCGTCTGTACTCTCGGGATTTTTGAGGTCCATTTTCTCTCTTTTTTCTTTTCAATAAATTTTCTATTTCAACTTTGTCTTATGAAAGTTCTTTTTTTCATTTAGATCATACAGTTAATGTTGAATTCTTTAGTAACTTATATTTTCTTCTCTTTTGATTGAAAACTCTTTTGAATGATTGATTGAAAAAGTTTATGTTAAGATATTATTGTTGTTTCGTCAATATAAATTTTTTTTATTGGGGCCCGTTTTTTAATTTTTGCTTAGGGCCCTGTGAGATACAGGACCGGCCCTGATCAGAACCCATTAAGCAGTTAACCATAGTAATAAGATGACATAAAAGGAAGTTTACAATTTTATTATGGGATCTGATTGACCAAATATCATCCCAATTCGCGATCACAAATGGCCGACTGTTCTAACTTCTGATCATTCTCCAAACCACAATTAATCACTAATTAGGATTTGGCCATTTATTCTTCCCTTTTGGTTACAAAACTTGTTAGGAAGATAATTAGCAGTCAGTAAACAAATTTGCATTTTAAGGAAAAAGTAAAAGAAAAGAAAATTTTCAGCTGATTGATGTATGAAGCTAAAAGAAGATTTAATTACATGCAGAAGGCGAGAGGACGTATTCTTCCTCTGATTTTGCCATCTGTATGTTGATTTCCTGTCAACCATCGATTCAAGTTACCGAATCCCATCACAAAATCTCCATCATTTCTTCTCTTCTCTCTCTCTCTCTCTCTCTCTCTCAGTTTTGTTTTGTTTTCAAACTTGGCCTCTGTATTTCGAAGCGGTAGACACAAATGGAAAAGAAGAAAAAAGGCCCCAAACCAAGTAGACTCCAAGAAGAAGAGGTAAACAACAACAGCTTCGATGGTAGTGGTGGTAATAGCAAGAGAAGAAACTCAAGCGACAAAATGGAGAATGAAAAAAGAGCAGCGACGAAAAGAGGGAGGCCCCACAAACAACAGAGGCGCCAAGAAGAAGATTTGAACAACACCACCTTTGATTGTGCTGCTGCTAATATAAATGCTTCTTTTTCTTCTCAAGTACGCTATTTCTAACCCCTGTTTCACTCACTCTTTTTTTTTTTTTTGGAATTTGATCTTTGTCTAGGACTAGGGCACCCTTATTATCTTCAATTTTAAGTATGTGTGGCTGTGTGTGAAGATGGAGACATGGAGTCCTGTTTTCTTGAAGCTTCTAGGAGAAGTGAAGGTTGATGTTAAGGATAAAAAAATGTAACTTAGATATATAGCTTTGGTTTTCTGTTATACAATGTCGATATTCTTGCTACGAAAGGGATTGGAAGGAAAATCACAATATATGATCTGTATATATGGTAATTGAAGACACCATTTCTGCTTGGCGTTCTTTAGTTCAGTGTATAATGTTCTTGTTCTTGTTCATGTTAATATTTGTGGTGAATTGAAGTTTTATGCATAACCTGAAATGATATGAATTTGAACTGTGTGAGCACATGCATCCTTGAGGGATCTTTTCATGGTGAAAACTTGTGATTGCAATCAGTTAAACCCGTTTTGAGTTTCTGTTGAAGATGTACTTAGAAGGGAGGGAGCTAGAGAAGAAAATCAATCCTACCTTCTTGTTTCAGGCAGCTGATGTTTAGTGGACTTATTGTGACATACAATTCAATATGCCATTCATGGTAGAATCATCTTTTCAAAAGCATGTTCTCATTGGAATTACTTTCTTAGGAATAGTATGAGTTCCTCGTTTCACCCCCGTTTTGATCAATCTTAGATGCCAGAAGTGGAGAGTGGTGGATCGTGGATGAATTAAGTGGAGGATGCAATTGTCATGAGTGATTTTCTTCTGTTTGATCATACTTTAGCGAAGTGTATTATTGTGTTAAATTAAGCATTCTTTTCTATGGTGGTGTATTGTTAGGGGCATGAGTCTGCATCACTGGATCAACCTAGGCCCCGAACCCGGTTTTCTATGTCATTTGGTAAAAAGAAAGCAGCAGTGAGCCCTCAATCAAGAATCCCACCTCATAGCATTGGTGGAAATTCTTCTGAAAATTCTAGCTTGTTGCTGGTGAAGCAGATCCTATTTGAATCTAACAGTACGGATAAAGCAAACCATGTTGCATTGGAAGCTAAGGTATTTAATGACTAACCTTTTGCATTAATGATTAGTTTCTTTGAAAACTTCACAAGATATATAGAATTTGATTGAAATGAAATGAAAGTTGAATGCTTTTGTAAAGCATTCACATTGAAGCATTTTAACATTTCCTTCCCTTTTTTCAAGGATACACATTCTGAACTTGAGAGTATAAGCCCTGATGAAGTTGTTGAAGCCCAGAAAGGTATGGACCCGAGGAAGAATGTGCTCGATTTGCAGAAATTTACATCTGAGCTACTCGCCCAAACTCAGCAACCAGAATTGTCCTTCCAAGCAGGAGAAGCTTCTTCCTGCTCAGACGACCTTATGGTGAACAACAGTCTGCTCGAAAGGGAAGCTAATGTGGTCCCGAATATCTCTGCTCGAGCTAATGAGAATCCTACTACTACTCCAACTCGCAGCAAATCTCCTCAAAAACACGATGCCATGTCCAACTCCGGGGATGCCATGATCATCGATGTTGAGGGGTACAAAGTGAAGAAGGAAGTGGCGCCGCTCCTCAAGGCCATCTTCAACAAGTATGGAGACATTGCCAAGGAAAGCACGTTTTCAACGGAGTTGCGCTCGTCCATTCTGGATCTGGTCTGCAGCATTTATAAGAGGTTGGAAGGTTCAAAACTGATGCAGCTGACGGCGTTGGAGCTGGAGTCCATGCTCGGACAAATCGGAGACCTTAAACTTGTGAAGGTGGACGTCGGGTGGCTTCACGAGAGGCTGGAGCAGATATCCAAGGCTAGGCAGTTGTATGATGGGGTTTCGACGCTCGAGGATTTGAAGGCGAGGAGCGTCGGGGTCATCTGTGAGAAGCAGAGAGCAGTGCAGAAATGCGAGGAAGAGCTGCAGGCGTGTATGGCTGAGGCCATGAAGTTGCAAGAGAGGCTGCATCAGGAAAAGGAAGAACTGGCTGCTGCTCGGACCCTCGCCGACCAAATCCATATCTCCGGTGGATCTTTGGTTTGGGGACTTGTTTAGTTTCAAATGCTGTTTTTTGGGATCTGATTTTGTCTGAATATGCATGTTTTGCACCTGCTCATTTTCGAATGCTGCATTTTGCCTAATTTGAAATGTCAATGCTGTAGAATTTGTAATGCACTTTCCTCAAAATGGAATGTTATGAGTTTTGATTTGTTTTAGTTTAAAGCTGGAGAAGTAAGTTCTGCCTTTCTTAAAGAATGTTAGTTTTTCATGTAAGAGAATTCATATACTCATACAGCCTTGAAATTAATTAAAAAATACAAAAATATGTCAAGAATAGAAATTCAAGATTAATTCTGGACCAAGATCTACATCTTTATTGGTGTTTGGTTTCAAATTTTGGTCAATCACGTATAATTCAAGACATCTCGATCTCCATTAAAAATATATACAATAAAAATATTTACATTTTTTTTGTCTCTTGTTTATGTAATATTTTGAAGAAAATAATTCATAATCCACGTTGCATCTCATTGTGAGCAAATGAATACATGAAATCATTCGTAATTAAGCTTATGTCTAATATTCACAACCGCCTCAATTGGTAAAAACACTTTCTTTTCAACTTTCAATTAATAAGTGGGGGTGCCGAGCAACTTAACGTGTGTGAGGTGTAATTCTAGAGAGAGAAAAATAGTAGTAGAAACAAAACTTTAATTGGGCTTCTATTCAAACACACTTTGAATGCAAATGACGTGGAGTATTGTATGAGATCATTATATACATTAATTTTTATAAGACGATATTCATACTCAAATTTAAACACAATCACGGATGAATAAAATCACAAATGTTTCATCCAATCAATATAACGTCAAATCCGAATAATGGTTTGCGGCTATTGAAATGTGAAACATTCTTACACAAAATTTTATATTTAAAAGCTAGCTGCGTACTCATGATCATGAACAACGGATGCATCCAACAAAAAAAAATACTAATATTCCTTCTGTCCACGACAAAATTTTTTAAGAGAAAGTGACACGAGTTTTAAAATAATGATGTTAAGTGTATTATAAGTGGTAAAAAGATGTTATAATTAAATGATGAAAATATGAAAATTAAGGGTAAATGAAGTATTGCTAGTGGTGTGTTGTATGATCTAAAAATAAAAAAGATTTTTTTTTGTAGATGTCTCTAAAAGGAAATTTAAAAAAATTTATTATTGAGGAAAGGAGTATTTCTTTTCATCCTGGAACACAAAATCTTCTTTTTATTTTCAACCGCCGACCAACAACTGTTGTCATCCGATCTGTCTCACGTGACCATCTCCACCTCGAGCTTTTCCATTTGATTCTGAAATACCATTACTTTTAATATTCAATATATTTTACATCTATATTTATTTAATTATTTTTCACAACTCTAAATATACAAAATCCTAAACTCCAATCGATCATAGTAAAGTTAGTTACTGTCATCTTCATTTTCAATTCACGTAAAAGAAATACACGCATAGAGAAATCGAAAATGAAGATGAAAGTAATGGGTTAAATATAAGATTTGATGAATAGAGTGAGCAACATAATGGGATTGGTGCACGTGATTTGTGTTCCCCTCAATCTAATCGTACGTGGACAATGGCAGAGATTGGATTGGGTTTGAAATGTCAAGTTCGAAGGCGGCAGCCCCATTTATTACTTGTATCTTATGCATTAAGTGATGAACCACACCTTCAAATTTCGATGCATGCATAAACATATTTACTTAATCTACAATACAAATATTTAATTATTTAATATCTTCGGAACACATGTTTCTTCGTCTCCTATTTTTCTTTATTCCCCTTCAAAGTATGTCTATGAATTAAAATGGAGTAATAAAAAGACGTAGACAGGAAAACAGGGTATATACTATATAGATCGGATCGAGTAGCTGAATCTAATAAGTAAAAGTATTCAAATAAAAATCATTATGATCTTATCTTTAGATTTGGATTGAATTGTAAAAATAGTCTAGTCTTTAAAATATTACAAAAATTGCTTAGTTTGTGAACGCGAATTTTGAATATAAAGTAACCTTATTGACTATTTACAAAGAGAGCATTCTCTCAGTCCTGCGAAGCTTGAATAATTTTTTTTTACAAAGATCGAGCGTGTGGCTCATATTTGTTGTAGTGAAACTTGATTGACCAAAAAAAAAATACATCAAATTAAATGGGACAATTCAAAAAAGAAAGTAGACTAAATCAAATGGGACGGATGAAGTCTCATGGATACCAAACAACTAAAGCCAAATAAGTTTGTTTTCTGTGCCTTATCATAGCTACCAAACAACCTATTATTTTATTTACAATAATTTTATTAATATTAATATTTAATATGATACCAGATTTTTTTTGGTATGGATGGAGAAAATGGAAGTAACATGGCACTAGTGTATTACCCGTCGAAATTCGACGGATACATATTTTTTGTAATTTATATATTTTATGTTATTCTTATGATAATTATATAAAATAATTTTTTATGTAAATTATTTATATAATTAATTAAATTAAATTAAATTAGTAATACATTTTAAATTATATTAATCTCAACAACTTTTAGCAATTAAATTATTAATTTTGTTGAGATCATAAAAATACCCATTAGTTTTCATATGAAATTTTATAAAAAGTTAACGCATAAGAAAAAAAAAAGAGTAGAAATACATATAAATTTGACACAGGTATGATGGCGGATTGATTTGTTGCATTTGTTGTTACAAGATTTATTAATTTTGTTCAATTTTGTTTTTTATTTTGCCTTTTGACCATAATTTTATATGGAGTTTGAAAAATCATAATTGAATTGTGAGTATCATATAATTCCGAACTTCTAAAAGCATAACTAATTATGAAAATAATCTCGCCTGATATTTAAAAGACCGTAATTGATTTATCGAACATCGTATCATTTGGAGTTTCAAGACCAACCAAGTTGTGGGCATCATCTCGTCGCAAACTTGACAGATCATCTCTAACTTCTGAGCATTATCTTGTCTGAAACTTGAAAGAGAATCATCTCGTCTAAAATTTGAAAGAGCATCATCTCGTCCGGAGTTTTGAGCATCATCTCATCTAGAGTTTGAGAGAGCATCATCAAATATGAAATTATATTCAACCATGACTCCAATTGTCAACTATCTAACAAACATAACTCTAACAATTTAGATATTTTATTTATATATGTAATTTTATTAGTTCAAACTCTAGAGAGAAAGAAATGAGAAGAGATCTTAAAGCAGTAAAAGAGAGAGCGTGTGCTTTATTTCATCATCGTAGGTATTTATAGGCATTACAGTCGGGGTAAAGTAGTAAATTCGTTTGGTCATCTATTCCGCATGCTCGCCATTAAACTAATTAAGGCTATTATTAGATTATAACTTGTCAGGTCGTTGTCCCCTAATTACAGAGCTGGATTATGTCCTCATCATCCCGCTCTGTCTAGTAGCTCTAGATTTCCTTCCTTGGGGCAGACTTTTACTCTTTGGCTCCGCTCTGCTAAATAGCTCCGTCTTCTGGCGAATTGTCTCTGACGTGTGGCTCCGCGCTCTGGCTCCAATAGCTTAGCTCTGACTCTGGATCTGGCGATTTGGCTTTGGCTCTGACTTTAACGACTTAGCTCTGACTCTAGATCTGGCGACTTGGCTCTGGCTCTGACTTTAATGACTTAGCTCTGGCATCTCTGCTCTGGCAGCTCTGCTCTGGCAACTTGGCTCTAGCCCTCTGGAAGCTCTGCTCTGGTTAGCTCTAGCTCTGGCAGCTTTGCTCTGGAAGCTCTGCTCTGGCAGCTCTGCTCTGGAAGCTTTGCTCTGGCATCTCTGCTCTGGTTAGCTCTAGCTCTGGCTCTGGCATCTCTGCTCTGGCAGCTCAACTCAGCGGTGACTCGGCAGCGGACGAACCGCAAGCTCAGCGACGATTATTTTGCCGGAGTTTAGAAGAAGGAACGGCAACGGGTTATAGGAAAAAGAAATCTTAGGGCTCTTGTATTAATTGCTTCGAATGGAGAATTCTCATGGGTTTAAGAAGTGGAATCAAAATCGAACTAATTAAGGAATGGAAGAGGGAGTCAGAGATGAGGCGGAGCAACGCCGCCCTTAGGACGGCGGCGACGCCTGAATTTAGAGGGAGAGAGAGGCGGGCAGTTTAAGGGGGGAATTAGGGCTCAATTTGAGTGTGCAATCGACTTTAGAGAGAGAAAGGGATTGAGAGAAGAGAGAGACAATGAAGGGGGAGACGACGCCGACCTGATTCAGGGACGGTGGCGATGGGGTGAGGAAAATGGAGGCGTGAGGAAGAGGGAGGCCTGACTTTTGTTTTAAAAGTGAGAATGAGAATATATAAATTGGATTCTCAAATGCCACGTTGCAGATTGAGATTGAAAAGAAAGAATTTGAGGCCTGCCACGTAGGCTAAGGCCTAATCGTATTATAGAATAGATATTATTATTATTATTATTATTATTATTATTATTATTATTATTATTATTATTATTATTGTTGTTGTTGTTGTTGTTGCTGTTGTAGTAATGGACGAACAGAAGCAAATAAAGTTTGCAGAAATGAAAAATATATTTTTCTTCCCTATATAAATAAAATGTATGGATTTATTTTATAAAAAATAAAAATAAAATTTCAATTATTTTGATAGACATATAATAAGATTTTGTTTTAAAGTAATCAGTTTATAGAATTTGTGCCTTATTATGCAAACATGTAAATCAATGACCGGACCCGTTTATAATTTACATATACGTGCATGTCTCAATTCAAAATTAATTTTATTGAAAATTAAGAATATAAATATTATATATATATATATACAATATAATACTATATTGCAACATATACATATAATATGTACGCTATTGAGAAATATAAAATTAATAACAAATATACATCTAATCGCTAACATTCAATTAAAATAATTTATCGTATATAGATTATAATTTTTTTTCTTATCAGACATGTAAATCTAATTTTTATCTAGAAAAAATAAATAATAAAATTTATTAATTTAGATTATATGTAATGTTAATATTATATATATATATATATTATTAATTATATTTATTATAATTAATGAATCTTTATATAGAATGTAATAGTTAATTAATTAATAAATGATGAAGATTATATATAGTAAATTTTGAAATGGTGAGATTTTAGATATGCCACATATGTTAAGGCTTAATCCTATTATATAATAGATTATTATTATTATTATTATTATTATTATTATTATTATTATTATTATTATTATTATTATTATTATTATTATTATTATTGTAGTAATGGACGAACAGAAACAAATAAAGTTTGCAGAAATGAAAAATATATTTTTCTTCCCTATATAAATAAGTATGGATTTATTTTATAAAAAATAAAAATAAAATTTTAATTATTTTGATAGACATAAAATAAGATTTTGTTTTAAAGTAATCAGTTTATAGAATTTGTGCCTTATTATGCAAACATGTAAATCAATGACCGAACCCGTTTATAATTTACATATACGTGCATGTCTCAATTCAAACTTAATTTAAAATTATTTTTATAGAAAATTAAGAATATAAATATTATATATATATATATATATATTCATACAATATATTATATTGCAACATATACATATAATATGTACGCTATTGAGAAATATAAAATTAATAACAAATATACATCTAATCACTAACATTCAATTAAAATAATTTATCGTATATAGATTATAATTTTTTTCTTATCAGACATGTAAATCTAATTTTTATCTAGAAAATATAAATAATAAAATTTATTAATTTAGATTATATGTAATGTTAATATTATTATATATATATATTTATTATTAATTATATTTATTATGATTAATGAATCTTTATATAGAATGTAATAGTTAATTAATTAATAAATGATGATGATTAATGAATTTTTATATAGAATGTAATAGTTAATTAATTAATAAATGATGAAGATTATATATGGTCAATTTTGAAATGGTGAGATTTTAGATATGCCACATAGGTTAAGGCTTAATCCTATTATATTTAATATTATATAATAGGATTAAGCCTTAACCTACATGGCATGCTTAGAATTGCTCCATTTCAAAAACTTACCATATATATATATTCTTCATTATTAATTAATTAATTAACTATTACATTCCATATAAAGATTCATTAATCTTAATAAATGTAATTAATTGTAGATGTATATATATATATATTAACATTACATATAATCTAAATTAATAAATTTTATTATTTATTTTTTCTAGTTAAAAATTTGATTTACATGTCTGATAAGAAAAAAATTATAATCTATATACGATACATTACATATAATCTAAATTAATAAATTTTATTATTTATTTTTTCTAGATAAAAATTAGATTTACATGTCTGATAAGAAAAAAATTATAATCTATATACGATAAATTATTTTAATTGAATGTTAGTGATTAGATGTATATTTGTTATTAATTTTATATTTCTCAATAGCGTACATATTATATGTATATGTTGCAATATATTATATTGTATGAATATATATTAAATTTATATTCTTAATTTTCAATAAAATTAATTTTAAATTAAGTTTCAATTGAGACATGCATGTATATGTAAATTATAAACGGGTCTGGTCATTGATTTACATGTTTGCATAATAAGACACAAATTCTATAAACTGATTACTTTAAAACAAAATCTTATTTTATGTCTATCAAAATAATTAAAATTTTATTTTTATTTTTTATAAAATAAATCCATACATTTTATTTATATAGGGAAGAAAAATATATTTTTCATTTCTGCAAACTTTATTTGTTTCTGTTCGTCCATTACTACAATAATAATAATAATAATAATAATAATAATAATAATAATAATAATAATAATAATAATAATAATAATAATAATAATAATAATAATAATAATAATAATAATAATATCTATTCTATAATACGATTAGGCCTTAGCCTACATGGCAGACCTCAAATTCTTTCTTTTCAATCTCAATCTCCAACGTGGCATTTGAGAATCCAATCTATATATTCTCATTCTCACTTTTAAAACAAAATTCACGCCTCCCTCTTCCTCACCCCATCGCCGTCGTCCCTGAATCCGGTCGGCGTCGTCTCCCCCTTCACTGTCTCTCTCTTCTCTCAATCCTTTTCTCTCTCTAAAGTCGATTGCACACTCAAATCAAGCCCTAATTCCCCCCCTTAAACTGCCCGCCTCTCTCTCCCTCTAAATTCGGGCGTCGCCGCCGTTCTAAGGGCGGCGTTGCTCCGCCTCATCTCTGACTCCCTCTTCCATTCCTTAATTAGTTCGATTTTGTTTCCACTTATTAAACCCATGAGAATTCTCCATTCGAAGCAATTAATACAAGAGCCCTAAGATTTCTTTTTCCTATAACCCGTTGCCATTCCTTCTTCTAGACTCCGGCAAAATAGTCGCCGCTGAGCTTGCGGTTCGTCCGCCGCCGAGTCACCGCTGAGCCCTGAAGTTCATCCACCGTGCCGTCGACCCCCACCCCACCGACGACTTCTCTATTTTGATACCTCCATTAATTTCCTGATCTGTCGTGATTCTTCCTACACACCTATGGTAAGTATTAAATTAGTTTCCTAATTTAATAACGTGTTTCACTATTTTAAATATAGAATGATTATTATTTTAGAAAGAACAAATTTTGGAAAGAATTTTGGCATCTGCTATCAAGCATGTTGTGATTGTTGCATGGAAGCAATATGATTTATCAACTCTGATGAGGGGTGAAATATGCAAGGTCCTAAGATCAGGACAAGTGGCTTTGCTTGGAATACCAAAGATGAGCAGTAGGGAGCAAAGAAGCTGTGAGAAATAGGCAGAGGAAAAAGTCCAGAGCAGAGGGCCAGAGTCAAGTTGCCAGAGCAGAGATGCCAGAGTTAGACCTAACCAGAGCAGAGATGCCAGAGCAAAGCTTCCAGAGCAGAGCTTCCAAAGCAGAGCTGCCAGAGCAGAGCTTCCAGAGCAGAGCTGCCAGAGCCAGAGCTAACCAGAGCAGAGGGCCAGAGCCAAGTTGCCAGAGCAGAGCTGCCAGAGCTAAGTCATTAAAGTCAGAGCCAGAGCCAAGCCGCCAGATCCAGAGTCAGAGCTAAGTCGTTAGAGTCAGAGCCAGAGCCAAATCGCCAGATCCAGAGTCAGAGCTAAGCTATTGGAGCCAGAGCGTGGAGCCACACGCCAGAGACAATTCGCCAGAAGGCGGAGCTACTTAGCAGAGCAGAGCCAAAGAGTAGAAGTCTGCCCCATGGAAGGAAATACAGAGCTACTAGACAGAGCGGGATGATGAGGACATAATCCAGCTCTGTAATTAGGGGACAACGACCTGACAAGTTATAATCTAATAATAGCCTTAATTAGTTTAATGGCGAGCATGCGGAATAGATGACCAAACGAATTTACTACTTTACCCTGACTGTAATGCCTATAAATACCTACGATGATGAAATAAATCACACGCTCTCTCTTTTACTGCTTTAAGAACTCTTCTCTTTCATTTCTCTCTAGAGTTTGAATTAATAAAATTACATACATAAATAAAATATCTAAATTGTTAGAGTTATGTTTGTTAGATAGTTGACCATTGGAGTCATGGTTGAATATAATTTCATATTTGATGATGCTCTCTCAAACTCTAGATGAGATGATGCTCAAAACTCCAGACGAGATGATGCTCTTTCAAGTTTTAGACAAGATGATTCTCTTTCAAGTTTCAGACAAGATGATGCTCAGAAGTTAGAGGTGATATGTCAAATCTGCGACGAGATGATGCCCACAACTTGGTTGGTCTTAAAACTCCAAATGATACGATGTTCGATAAATCAGTTATGGTCTTTTAAATATCAGGCGAGATTATTTTCATAATTAGTTATGCTTTTAGAAGTTCGGAATTATATGATACTCACAATTCAATTATGATTTTTCAAACTCCATATAAAATTATGGTCAAAAGGCAAAATAAAAAAAAAATTGAACAAAATTAATAAATCTTGTAACAACAAATGCAACAAATCAATCCTCCATCATACCTATGTCAAATTTATATGTATTTCTACTCTTTTTTTTTCTTACGCGTCAACTTTTTATAAAATTTCATATGAAAACTAATAGGTATTTTTATGATCTCAACAAAATTAATAATTTAATTACTAAAAGTTGTTGAGATTAATATAATTTAAAATGTATTACTAATTTAATTTAATTTAATTAATTCTATAAATAATTTACATAAAAAATTATTTTATATAATTATAACAAGAATAACATAAAATATATAAATTACAAGAAAATATGTACCCGTCGAATTTCGACGGGTAATACACTAGTTTAACTAGTAGAGAAATAAAGTTTTTTCGAAAAAATTAAATGTTGAGGACGCATGCAGTTGAGAGGATTTGTGAATATTGAAATTTGATAAATATTTAATGAGGCATGTTGATTAATATAAAATGTTATACCAAAATTAAAATAGATAGTAGACAGGTGGGGAACATTATATTGACTGTAATTTAAAGCAGAAGGGAAATAAGGGAAAATAGGTGTTGGGAGAGTAAAAGCATATTGTTGGGTCCAAGAAAAGGATTAAGTAAATTGGGAACAAACACTTCAATTTGGTCGGTTGATACTCCAGCAATGATAGAGACATGCTTGGGAAATTGTTCTCTGTCTCCCCACACACTCACACTGCACTCTTACATATATATAGCTACATCATACCCACACCCTAATCAACCCATTTTCATATCGCCTTCTCCTTTGTATTGGGTTTTGTGAAATTAATGAAAATCAAGATGGATGATCTTCAACTACACCTCTCACTCTCAAACACTAATTCCACCCACAATGAAAAGAAGCGCAAATTTGATGAATCATTCTCAGATGACATCACCGATAACAAACGCACATTGCCATTGTTGATTTGGGACAGCATCAACAGGTCACCTCTCTCTCTCTAGGTCGCCACATTAATTTCTTTAATTTCCGATCCAGTTGCGCATAATTAAGAAGATGATTATATATAGGGACAGCAGCAGATGTGTTGACGTGGAGGAAGATGTGATGGTAGGGTGGCCGCCGGTGAAGTCGTGGAAGAAGAAATTGGCTGGGCAGCACCACCGTGAAAGCAGCGCCGCCAACTACATCACGGTGGAGAAGGGCGGAGGAGGATCGAATTACGTGAAAGTTGAAATGGATGGGATTGGGATAGCGAGGAAGATTGATTTAAGCATCCATCCTTCGTATCAAGCCCTCACAGCCACCCTCATGCCCATGTTTGGCAAGCGTAAGTAAATCTCCTGCAAACGCTTCTTATTTTTCAAAGATGTTGTTGTCAATCATTACTTTGCCAAACAGGTCCACAAAATCTCAAAATGTACAACCTCACGTATCAGGATAAGGATGGCGACTGGCTGCTTGCTGGTGATGTACCTTGGGAGTAAGTATAGTACTAGTAATTTTTAATTAACCTTGGAAACTGTATCATTTTAACTTATTTTAGGAAAAACATACTCCAATGTTAACAAAGACCATAAAATGTTACCCAAATTTTTTATTTGTTTCTAGCTATGTCAATAATATTAATACATCACTTGTTTAAGTTTTTTACTTGTCGATATTATTTTGCAGAAGATTTGTTGGATCTGTTCGACGTTTAAAATTGCTGCGGAAGGAGTGGTGATTGGATTTGGAGGAAGGGGTTTCTTTTTTTTGGATCATCAAGTGAAAATTGACAGAGTAGCCTTGCTCTGGATTTGTATTTTGGTGTGTCTAATGAATTATTAATGTAGTTTTAGTAGAACTTAGTTTGTGTAGTTTTTTGTGAAGGGCCGACATTGTAAGATAGAAATTTTATGAATGATCTAATCAGTAATTAGTTCGTAGAGTTTGAATCCTTTATAATTTTTGGTTTTAAGTAGTCAACATTTCTTGGTTTATTATAATTGATGACGTTATTATATTAACAGTAAATTATGTGATGTCATAAACAAAGCTCATGGTCAAAATTATGAGTCCAAGTTTTGATAATATTTTTCAAAACGCACCTATCACAAGTTTTGTTTAAAGAGGTTTAGGCTCTATTATATGAAAGGTCCAATTAGACACTACTCTTTGGTTGTTATATTAAAAAAAGATGTACTCCCTCCATCCCATTACAAATATCTCAATTTTTATAAGGTGGTCCTCATCTTAGCGCATCCTCTTCACAATGCATTGGCTCTATAAGATGCATTAAAATCTCTATTTTTATTTAATCTCATTTCTATTATTCTATTTTACAATTAAATATTTTATTAAAATTAAATTTAAATATTAAATTAATTGACATAAAAAAAATACAACAATTAAAATATAAAATTATATAAAAATGTAGGTAACAAAATTGATCAAATCATTCAAAAAAATTTAAAAATTAAATAACCCAAAATAGCCCAAAATAAAATATGGGCAAAAAACCAATAAAAAGCCCATAAAAATTGAAAAAAATAGGGCAATCTCCTTCTTCTTCCTTGCGGCTACTGTTCTTTTCGCCAGGCTCCAGCGGCTCTCTTATATTTCTCTCTCTTTTTTTTTAATCGTGCGTGCTTCACACGTGATCTCCATTTCTCCACTTCGTGCCCCGACACTAGCAATCACGCCCAGCATGAGCTCGAAAGCAGGGACGGATCCAAGATTTGTCGTGAAGGAGGGATGAACTCGAAGATAATGCCGCCCCCGAGCCAAAATTTCTGGGCAGTCTGTACAATTCATTTTTGTGTAAGTAGAATTTTAATGGATTTAGGATTAAAATTCGACCACCGACTATAATAAATAATTATTCTTTTTCTATTGATTCAATAATATATACTAACGCTACCCTGCAAATTGTACCATTATAGTTGAAAGAATATAAAAACTACATCTATAATTTTTTAATAAAATAATCTATCTTCTACAAAAATAAATTCATTTTTATTTTTATGTTGATTTTTTTTTTTTTTGAAGTTGGATTGGACTAAAATTAAACTATGTAGATATTAGGGTAAATATATTTAATACATATCGGATAAAATTTTGTGGTTGCACTGGGCTGGAGCCCAGTACAACACCTATATAGATCCACCCACGCCCGGAAGGTTCTCCAACGCATGACCTTCAACCAGTGCAGACTCGGTCCGACACGCTAGCAACCACGCTGGACATGCTCTAATGGGTTGCCTATTAATTAAGAGACTAATTAATTAATGGGTCCACCACTTATTATTTCTTTGTATTTATTTTTATAAATCCCAATTTATTTATTTTCTCTCCATCAACTCACTTTATCTATTAATTACATATTTTTTAATTTTCATGTTAAAAAATAATGGGACATTTGTAATGAGACAGGATGGAAGGAGTATTCTTTAAAATATGTATTTTTCCAAAAAATAAAATACTTGGAACTTCAAATTTGATAGTCAACTCATCAGATATATTTAAATATATGTATTTTCCCGAAAAATAAAATGCATCGCATGTTTTTTTTACTCGAACCCTTGTGTACTTCTCCTCGTCCAAGAAGGAAAAAACATGTAATGAGATAATGCAACATCTACTAAAAAATTCGTGAAAGGGAAAAGATGCATGTCTTAATTAGTAAAGTCCCATATATGTTTATTAGTAATATTTAGTACTTCACATAATTTAAAATGGTATATTAAAAATATTAAGTTCAAACTTTATCGCGATTTTTTTAATTAATCCATCTCGATAGAATTTTTTTCTGTTAGAACATTGTTTAGAGTTGCTGCTTGCTAATGCGTATTTATTTTGCTTAGTGTTGGGAACTTAGTGAAATATCATAATCTTTGTTTTGATGATAACAAAATCAATAGATTTCTTTTGTACTCCCTCCGTCCCATTATTCATGGCACGTATTCCTTTTTGAGCCGTCCCACGTAACATGGCATGTTTCTATTTTGAGGTAAAATTAGGGCACCATTAAGTTGTTAATTAAACTTTATGATTTTTAACCCTAAACTACCACATCCACTCAAAATAAAAAATCTGAATTTTTAACCCAAAACCTATACATCCGCCGCACCATATCTCTCTCTAGAAAACCCTATAAATCGAAAGGTCTGCCATCGGTCTCTCTCTGGCCGGAGCAGCCTCCCTCCATATTCCTCTCACGGCGCCGGTGTCTCTCTCCCACCGCAATGATGAAATTTCCATGGGAAGATTCCCACGATTTGAGCGACGCCGTAGTGCTCGACACCGAAGATCCGTTTGACACCGACGATTCAGTGCCGGAGACCGATTTTCCAGAGCCAGAGGTGGAGTTTCAGACCGAGGAGTCCGATGAGGGATGGATCTCAGATATCGAGGCTTGGCTCCGATCTTATGAGATGGAAGACCGATGCAGAGACCAGAGGCTTCAATCTTTTCCGATTGTAGGTAAAAAGTCTCTATTCCGCCGCCCTCTTAGCCCTTTAAGGCAGATCGACGATCTGTCATCTTCTCCCCTTCTTGGCCTTAATATTTTCTTGCTTGTGGAGTTGATAATCTGACCTGCCTGTTGTTGTTGTCTAGCTCCAGCCCATATGCGACTTATAGTTCTCCTTGAACTGGACCACTTCACTATGGCCTCCTGCATTTTGCCCCTTGCTGGTTTTCCATCTCTGCTGTCCTCAAGAAGGAACTGGATAATTGAAGCTCTTTCAAAAGAAGAAAGATCATTTCTTCTCATTTTGGCTGTATAGATATTTCGTTGTTTTTGTTGTTGTAAAAACTGATGTAGTTCCCTTTTGAAGTGATGAATGAGGTAGCCTCATGTATTTAAAGGAGTTCAGCAGCTGTAAGTGTGGGAAAGTTTGAATTTTTGGCACTATTGAAATGAAATTTCAGATTTAGTGTTCCTATTCAGTTTGGCGCCTCATTTTTTTCCCTCATTTTTTTGGAGTAGCTTTGTTTGTTTTAGATTCTGACACTTAAGCAAATGTTTGTAAAAAAATGTCAATGGCCTAAAAAAAAGCGTGAAAAAAGATTTAAGTACATAAATAAACAAATGTGAATAAAAAATTCTGATATTTAATTTATTTCATTTTTTTAAATTTTATTGCAGTATTTTCGAAAATAAAAATAAATAAAAAATCTGAATACAAAATAAAAAAATGTTAAGTTAAAGAAAAAAGAAAACACTTACTTAAGTAGAATAAAGAATTCCTTAAACAAACAACTAAGCAAACACCTTTATCTTAATTTTACTCTCCTTAATCTCCGTGCCGAAAAGGCACGTGCCATGAATACTGGGACGGAGGGAGTGATAGACTAGAACTGCTTGAACTCAAGTGTTAGAGTTCTTTTTCTAGTTTAGTTGCTGTTCTGAAGACTGAAGACTGAAGAACGAAAGACTGAAGACTGAAGTTGCCGAAGCATCAGTCGAAGAATCAGTTTTGACTGATTATTTAATGCGAGCCACGTGAAATCAGCGGACTGATATTAAAGTCAAGTATCAGTTAAACATTCTTCCTCGGACTGAACCTCCAACGTTGAAAGGAAGCCACGCACTCCAGAAGTACAGCCGCATTAAATGCAGAGATCTCAGGATCGTTCTTTCTCTGCATAGGTCATTCATCTTTGGTGATTACCTTTTCAGATGTGTCGCATCTCCTGCTCCTCAACATAGCCGTTCTCACCAAACAAGGAACCTCGAAGATTGAAGCCTCAGCTCAAGTTCAAATTACTCTCTAACGGAAGAAATCTTGAAGACCTTCTCCGCCAACGGATCTATTCAAGACTCCTCCTATAAATAGCGCTTGAGGATCACTTCAATCTTCACCGATTCAACGACATAAGCTGAAACGTTGCCAAAATTGTTTCTCAGCTAAAGCCCAGAATCTCCAAAGTTTGAATCGATGAAGAGAATCCCAAAGCCAAAAATAAGTCACTGCTGATTACATATATTCTCTTAGACCTTAGGCAAACCTCGTTTATCCAAAGCCTAGGTCAAACTAACTGCAAAGAACTTGTACTTTGAAGGTTAGTTGGCAAGTTTTCAAACCTCCCTTCAACCTTCTGAATTGAGTGTTTGTGTTGTAAAGGAGTTCAGAAAGGTGTTCTGTCTTCGTGAAAACTTAGTGCCCAGTGTGGGCTAGGAGTGAGAAATCCAACAAGGTGTGTTGGTACTGAAGATTGAATCTTCGATTGTTTCGGTTGTGTGCACCCGTAAGCACACGTTCAGGTTTGCAGTGCACCCGGAAGCACTTGCCCAGTGAAGTTGTTGGTCTGATTAACCGACCGTGAATGTAGGAAGTGTTTTCCGAAACACGTAAAAATCTCTGCGTTATTTACAGCTTTCAGTATTTACTTTCTTACTTGTGTTCTTCCCTTCGTAAACTGAAAACTGATTAATTGCAAAGAGAAACCTAAAGACTGACAACGTGCTTAACTCACAGGCTATTGCGAAACAAAAGTTTTTCGCTGCGTGTGTTATCAGTCTAACTGATCTATCTTCTGATAGACTGTAAGATTCATAACATCTCTGTTTATCAAACTCGACTGAAGTCTTACGTGTATCAGTTAAGGTCTTTGACTTAACTGATAACTCTTTACTGAAGAGTATTCAGTATCAGTCGCCAACCCTGTATTGGTCAAAACTCTTTTTAGTAAAACAGGTTGTGTGAGTTTGTGTTTGACGTTTCGTTTTGACTCTGTTAAAGTCAAAAATAGCCTATAGGTGTATTCCTCCCATACACCTATTCGAGACCCTCCGGACCTAACACTTAGTAATACCGATACTTTTTTTTTTTGAAAACTCTATTTGATAATGAATGTTCAAAAATTATTTATTGAATATTTATTTTACTGCGGAGTTGTTTGGAACGGCCAATGTCGGAGTTAATCACAATATTTGGTATCGAATTGGTATATATTCGACATTGCGCAGGACATTGTTTGCTACAACTACCAAACAACTTTTGGTATGGCGTATGGCCTATGGGGGTTGTTTGTAGGGACGGAGAGGGCACTAAACCCACTAGAATTTATAATATGTTAAAAATTTAATTTTTAATTTGAAACTAGTTTCAACCTGATTTAGATGGAAATTTATTAAATTAACTTATTACATTCAATTATTAACATGATTAGCCGATTATTATGTGAAGCAAAAAATTACTCAATTTTTCTTCCTTTTATTATAATTCATTTCTTTTTTCTAGAAATCATGTTAATTCATTTATATTATGTGATTTGTAACCTTTTTTTCTATTCTTTTTCTTTATATATTTCTATTTATTTTATATAAAAATTATTAATAGAATATTATATAAATAATAACATATTAATTATAGGGCAAATGTGCACATTAGCCCCTGAAATTGACATCCTATAGCTTTTATCTCCCAGACTCGGTCAAGGCTCGTTGACCTCCCTGAACTCCCGAAAAAAAGGGGCATTTAAACCCCTCCGTTAAACGGCCCCTAAACGCCATTTCCATTTATTTTTTTTATTATTTTTTTTTCGATTTTTCTCACATACTCTTTTCTCTGGCGACAAGAGCCACCGCTGACTCACACATAGACGCAGCTGACCTCCCTCGTCCTTCCCCTATACCTCAATCCTAACCGACTATCTCTCAGATCATCGGCGCTCGTTGCACTACCTGAGCCCTAGCTCCCCCGAATCCAGTCACCATTCAAGCGACTCTCTCCTCCCTCAAAAACAGAGCACGCTCAACACACGGATGAAATTCGTCTGATCTCCCTTGAAATCCGGCGTCCGCAGCGACGAGCCACGACCGCCGCTCTCACTTCTCCCTCAAACCCCATATCTCTCTTAAACAGATCCGCCACCGCGGCTCCATTTTCGACGAAGCAGCGCCCGACCTCCCTCGAGTTCTCTCCTCCCTCTGATCTCGTTTCCCCCCCGGCTCTGACCGACAACAGCGATTAGCTCACCGCCGGCCGTTGTCTCCCTCTATCTCTCGGCTCCAACTAACAGCAACAAGGGTCGTCGCCCCTGTCTCCCCCTCCCGGATTGACTCTCACACCGACACAGCAGGCCAATAACAACCCAAATTAAACAAAATTCCCTCTTTAAATGGTGGGGCCCGTCGAATTTTTTTTATAAAGAAAATGGTGTTTAGGCGCCGTTTAACGGAGGGGTTTAAATGCACCATTGTTTCGGGAGTTCAGGGAGGTTAACGCGCCTTGACCGAGTTTGGGGGGGGTGTCAAGTTCAGGGGCCAATGTGCATATTTGCCCTTAATTATATACTCCCTCCGTCCCACTAAAAGTGACATGTTTTCTATTTTGAGCCGCCGTCCCACTATAAGTGGCATGTTTTCATAAATGAAAAAAAAAATAACCCTTAAAAATATGTAGGCCCTATAATTTTTAATCACTTTACACTTTCCTCTTAATTTCCGTGTTGAAAAATTTTGAACCACTTATAATAAGACTGAATGAGTACTTGTAAGAAACACTATATCCATATATAATCTCATTACTATTATAATCTATTGTAAGAAACTCTATATCCATATATAATCTCATTTAACATACTAAAATTTGAGATAATTTCGTCACGTTTACACATAAATATCAAAATCACTTAATTCAAACAATCATTGCATAATTGCCCGCCCTTTGCTGCACGACACAATTGAGGGATTTGCCTAAAAATCGACGTCTGAGATTGACGCTTTTTTTTTTAAACTGGTGTGCAATGTTTCAAAAAATATCACTTTAAATTTTAAATTTATATTTTCCTTCTTAAAAAATTCTCGAACTCTTGGTCTATAAATTTACACAAGATTCATTATTATGGAAGATCTATTACCCTATCCGTCCATCAAAAGTGTGACATTTTTAATGGGCACAAATTTTAAAAAAATTGGAGGTGATTTTTATGTAATGGAGAAAGGGTCCCACCAAAATTTGAAATAAGTGGTTGAGATTGAATTAAAGATGATTTTTTTGAAAATAAGGGGTGTTTATAAGGATAAAATATAATAAAAAATTGTGATGTCATATCTTAAAATGGAAAGTGACATAATTTTGACACCCAAAATGTAAAAGGTACCATATTTTTTGTGGACGGTGAAAGTAATTTATAAGTTTAAACATTATAGAGAAACAACCGTGACTCTTAGAATGAAAATGGATGGCCCGCCTTTAGCCCACTGGGCCAATTGGAGAAGTTGAGCTAGGTCGATTGCTCCAAAAAATGATGGTATTATTTTTTTTAAAAATCGACTTATTGGGACTTACACTTCGGTCGGCCCACATGTCAGGACTTGGGCCGAACCATGGAATTAGGTCGGATCATATTTGGAAGCTTCGGTTTTCAAAATATAGAAAGCTTTAGAGGAATATAGAAAGATTTCATTTTTGATAGTGGAGAGTTTGAGTTTCCACCATAGGTCGCGAAATGAATTTGTCCATCAAAGGTGTTTATTTTTAACAATTGAATAATTTTTCTTTAATATTTTACTTTTTTTCCAATCATACTCTTTTTATAAAATGTTTACTTTGTACGATTGAAAAGATATAAAATTAAATATATTTTTCTTCAAAATTATGATTTCTTCAATCCAGCATTTTAATGAAACTAGTATATAGTGCGATAATTGTGATTTCAAACTCACATAAAATGCGTATATGTTTTATAGTTATTACTATTTCCGTCCCAATTTGATATAACATATTTTCTTATTTGAACGTTTTATACCATATATATTTACATAAAATGTTATTGTGGCTGTCACGACCGCACTTGCTAAGGATAGCAAATTCGGGAAAACCGCGACTAAGGGAGGGAATTTAGGAGCGGGAGTAAGAAAGGGGCATATTCGGTTTCTTGATGACTCGACTTGTATAAGGAAATCAATCGAAATATCTAGATATCAATGAAGGCCACAAGGGGACCATACATAATATTATCCCAAAACGGGGGTACTCAATAGTTTTAGTACCTTATTCAATAATACATATTGTTTGACATAATATCTTAACATAATCAGTGTTCGCAGCGGAATAACAATTTGAGTATATGTATGAAGACATATACTCTACTCTGAGGTAATCATCCTAGTTTGACAGAAGCTCCGCTTGCACACTACATCCTCGATCACCGCTCAACCTGCACATTTAAAAATACATGCAGGGCTAAGTACAAAAGTACTTAGTGGACACTTGCCGAAATTTACATACATGCATAATATTTTATTGTCAAGCCTTTCAACAGTAGTAAGATACGAGGGTTTTCCTTTAAAGACTCGTATTTACCAAATATAATATCATTTCTTTCATCAATAACCCGCGCAGGTATTTTATATCATTAATCACCATATCAGTAACTCGTGCCGAGAGGGAGGCCTCCCTCTACGGACACTATGATCGGCCAACCCGCTAGATGACTCACGATCACAAGGTGTACACTAATTCCGAAGGGATTTGCGGTCCCATCCAGAATCCGAATTCGATTAACATCAGATAGGCAATTAATAATAAAACATAAAGCATTTAGGCATTGACAATATCATTTAAATTCATAAGCATAAAGTCTTAACAATTCTAATATATAATTTTAGTTTATACGTAGAAAGCCCACCTGAATAGCAGACTCACGATTTAGCTCTAGCTCTGGTGCTTGACCTTTAATTCGAGAAAATAAAATAAGATTCTAATTCTCGAAAAATCTCAATAAATGAGGATGCGTGAAATGATTATGCATGACTCATATTCCTTTAATTAAATTATGAGATGTTAATCCTATTTAAGGAATTAAAGCTCGTCTTATGAGGTCGGATTATTAATCTTTAATAATCTACTCATCTTAAAATAATCGAATTCACTTACTAATTAATAATTAGTAAGTCTTAAAGTCTTCTCTAATTAAACTTAATAGAATAATTATGAAGGCCCAATTAAAATAAAAATAATCAAGGCCCAAAAGGAATTTAATTTGAGCCCAAATGAATAAATTCAAAGCCCAATGCATTAATAATATTAGGCCCAACATCAATTAAATTCTAGAGCCCAACACATGAGGCCCAAGATAATAAAATCATGAAGCCCAATAAGTGAGCCCATCATCACTCTTAAAATAGTTAGTAAATTTTAATTTTAATCACTAATTTAAAATAATTAGGATTAAATAATGGGGCCTAAATTAATAAATCTCATTGGGCTTAACTAATAAATTTCATTGAACTTAATCAATTTAAAAAGTAGGAGTTCAATTAATAAAAATAATAAATTCATTATTAACAATTAATAGAAGCCCAATCAAAATAAATAATAAGAGCCCATTTATAAAAATAATAGAGTCCAAACAATATATATATTAGCCCAATGAAAATAAAATAAGCAAAGCCCAATTGAATTAATCTCCGGCCCAATAAAATAAACTAGGCCCAAAATAAATTAAAAGAAAAGCCCATACTGAAAATAATCAAAGCCCATTCTCCCACTAATTCTCGGTTATCCCTTTCTCTCCAAGCAGGACACGTTCTCTCTCTCTTTTTTTTCACTATCATCGGTTCCCCATTTTCTTTAAAAGCATAACCCACCATTTTCTTTAATCACCATCATCATCGATTCTTCCCCTTTTTTTTTTTTAAAGCATACACTCCCTCTCTCTCAATTATTAAGGAAGAAAACACTCTCTCTCTCTCTCAATTATCAGCCGCTCGGCTCTCTCTCTCTCAATCAAGAAAGAACACTGTTCATCATCTCTCTCTCTCGCTCGATTCTCCTCCGGCCGCCTCCTCACGAGCTCCACCGCGGACGGTTCCAGCGAACATCGTCGACCGGGAGTCATCGCCGCTCCGCCCTCTGGACGTTCCAGCCGTCGCCGAGGAACTCGCCGTCGACTGCTGCTGTTCCCGGAATCGCGGCCTGGAGTTGCAGAGCTCCGAAATCCGGCGAATCGGCCTCTATCGCGCCGAGGTCTGGCCCTCCTTCTCTCTTCCTCAACCTCTATCTCTCTCGCTCTCTCGGCCGCTGGACCCAGGCGCAGCAGACACCACCACCGCGGTGTGCCGCCATCGCCGGGCCGCCGCCTGCTCCCTCATCCTCGCGGCAGATCCGCCGCCGCCGTTCAACGCCACGGCCGCCTGGAGCTGCTGCTGTTCGCCTGGGGTCGACGGATCTGGCCTTCGGTCGTTCGTCTTGCTCGGAGTTCCCGCCGCCGTTGGCTTGCCCGGAGTCGCCGCTGGCTGGCCCGCGATCGACGGCCAGCAGCTCGCTGGAGGAGCGCCGCCGTCAGCCGCTGCCGTTGGCAGCAAGAATCCGGCAGCCGCCTCTCCTGGAGTCGCCGTCGCCGTGAGTCGCAGAGCTCCGACAATCCACCATCCTTTCTCTCTCGTTTTATCACTCACGATAGGTTCGTAAATTTGAATAATTTACAGAAAATTCAACTTTGTATAAAGACTTGATTTTGGAATGAAAACTTGGTTTTCTGTATTCTTATTTTTACAACATATCATAGCTCATTATGTATCACAGAAACGAATGGTTTGCTATATTTGCTATGTCCATTTATGCATATGTAGGTTCTCTACCATTCTGTATTCCTAATTAAACCGAAGCGTGCAAATGAGATAGTGAATACCTTGAAAGTTTTGTTTGTTGGTTGTTGTTGCTGAGTTATATATGGTGATCTTGTTTCGTCTAAAATTCTTTGCAGCTGCTAAGGATTTTAGGTAAGTGAGGATGCCTTTTATAGGGAGTAAATACTGAAGCTGCTAGTGTGAAAAATATGGTGAATAGTGCGGCTAAGTTTAGGCGTGGTTGAAGAATTCAATGAGATTATATTTGCTGCTGACAAATTAGATTTGTCTGTTGAATGTTTGAGATTTAGCTTGCTGCAAACTGAAACCAATGAAGGTGTTCGGGTGTGAAAATTTTGCAGATATGCTGCTGGAGCTGGAGTCAAAAAAAAATGTCAATAGGTGGCTGAGCATGCTTGAGCATGCTTAAAGGATATCTGCAGATTTTCTTCACACACATACACTATTTCATTTTTTTTTTTTTTTAATGTTGGTAGATAGATAGAAAAATAGGGGTTTGTAAAGTGAAGTATAAACAGAAGCAATAATTCTTGTCTTGGAATTTCTATATCTGTAATATTGTATTGCGTTTTTAAATAAAAACAACTCCCGGGTTTTGTTAATATCGCGTGTTTATAAAACTACTCGATATCATGCTTCCGTGCTTAGCTAAAATAATTCTAAATTAAATCCGTAGATTTAATTCTTCATAAGCCGGAATAAATTCACGACTCAAGAAATAATAATAAAAATAGAAAAATAATTCTATTGTGATTAATAAATAACATGACTTAGCTAAGTCATTTATGAATCTGAAATGAATAATTATTGGTTTATCCAATAATTTTTTATCGCGGTTTTATTTACGCGAAGCTAACTGGCTTAGAAATAAAATAATAACCATGCTTCAATTAGAAAATAATTCAGTGTCATAAGCTGAATTTAAATCATTAATAATTACTGGGCCTGATTTACTGAAAGATGAAATAATAATTATCGTATTACTGGATTTAAATATAATAAAAGAGCGGGTTGTTACATACTACCCCTCTTAACAAAAATTTCGTCCCGAAATTTGCATACCTATGTGAAAAGTTCTGGGTATTTTTCTTTCATCTGGTCCTCAAGTTCCCACGTTGCTTCTTCCGGTCCATGGTGTCTCCATAGTATTTTGACTGACGCGATCGATTTATTCCTCAACTCTTGCACCTTTCGGTCCAAAATGGCTTCAGGTTTTTCTTCGTACGTCAAATCTGGGTTAAGAATCATTTCATCTTGGTGAATCACGTGTTTGGGGTCAAACACGTATCGTCTCAGCTGTGACACGTGGAACACATTGTGGACGTTTCCAAAGCTAGGTGGCAGTGCCAACCTATACGCTACGGGACCTATTCTTTCTAGGATCTCATAAGGTCCTACAAAACGGGGTCTCAACTTACCCTTAACACCGAATCTAACGATCCCTTTCGAGGGTGATATTTTAAGGAAAACCTTGTCTCCAATCTGAAATTGTAATTCAGTTCGTCGGGTATCAGCATAAGACTTCTGTCTGTCCTGGGCCTCTTTAATTCTTGCTCTAATCTGGCGGATGGTCTCAATCATCTCGCTTACTGCATCTGGCCCAAGGATCTTTCTTTCACCCACTTCATCCCAGTAAAGTGGTGATCTACACTTCCTTCCATACAGCGCCTCATAAGGTGCCATATCAATGGTTGCCTGGTAACTATTGTTGTAGGCGAATTCGATTAACGGCAGCACTGATTCCCAACTTCCTCCTCGGTCTAGCACCACTGTCCTCAACATATCTTCAAGGGTCTGAATTGTCCTTTCTGATTGTCCATCTGTTTGAGGGTGAAAGGCGGTGCTAAAGTTTAATCTCGTTCCCAACTCTTTCTGCAAACTGATCCAAAATCTAGAAGTAAATTTTGAATCTCTATCTGAAGTAATGGATATTGGTATTCCATGTAGCCGTACAATCTCACGAATGTACAGTTGGGCTAGTTTCTCCGATCCATGGGTAATTGGAATCGGTATAAAATGAGCGCTCTTTGTGAGACGGTCTACTATTACCCAAATAGATGTGTTGCCCCTATTTGTCTTGGGTAGACCCGTCACGAAATCCATCGCTATGTGCTCCCACTTCCATTCTGGGATTTCCAATGGCTGTAATTTCCCATATGGTCGTTGATGTAAAGCTTTCACTTGCTGGCATGCAAGGCAACGCTCTACAAACGAGGCTATATCTCGTTTCATCCCGTCCCACCAAAATTTCTGTTTTAGATCTTGGTACATTTTGGTACTTCCGGGATGAGCGGTATAGGGCGTATCATGAGCTTCACTCATGATCTCGTTTCTCAGTTCCTCGTTATGGGGAACACACAATCTTCCTTCAAAAAGAACTGCGTTATCCGTTGCCTCTTGGTAGCCTCCTGGCGTGCCTGTTCGGATCTTGAGACGAACTTTTTCCAAGCTCTCATCCGCTCTCTGGGCACTGACGATCCTTTCTCTGAGGTCTGGGACGGCTACTAAAGTTGCAATAATTGCTCTTGTCGTTGCCGGTGGCTGAACCACTTCTATCTTCAATTTGTCAAAATCCCTTACAAGTGTGTCCTCTTGAGTGAGAAGAAGTCCTAACTCGGATTGAGTTTTACGACTTAAAGCATCAGCTACTACATTAGCTTTTCCCGGGTGGTAGTTGATACCGCAGTCGTAATCCTTTACGAGTTCGAGCCATCTCCTCTGTCTCATATTCAAGTCTTTCTGCTCGAAAAAATACTTAAGGCTTTTGTGATCAGTGAAGATTTCACATCTAACTCCGTATAGATGGTGTCTCCAAATTTTCAGAGCATGCACAATTGCTGCTAGTTCCAGATCATGAGTGGGGTAGTTCAATTCATGTGGCCTTAGTTGTCGCGAGGCGTAGGCAATGACCTTTCCTTCTTGCATCAACACACAACCTAGCCCATTTTTGGACGCGTCCGTGAAGATCACGTATTCTTTATCGGCTGCTGGAACTGCTAGCACTGGTGCAGTTGTCAATTTCTTCTTCAGCTCTTGGAAGCTGGCTTCACACTCTTCGTTCCACTTATACTTGATTCCTTTGCGAAGTAATTGCGTCATTGGTCTCGCTATTTTAGAGAATCCTTCGATGAATCTCCGGTAGTATCCTGCCAAACCTAAGAAACTCCGGATTTCATTAGGTGTGGTTGGTGATTTCCACTCGCGCACTGCTTGCACCTTAGCGGGGTCCACCTTAATTCCATCTGCTGATACGATGTGCCCTAGAAACATTACTTCTTTCAGCCAAAATTCGCACTTGCTGAATTTGGCGAACAACTTCTCCGTCTTTAATGTCTCCAGGATGATTCTCAAATGATTTTCATGCTCTTGGTCATTCTTAGAATAGATGAGGATATCATCTATAAATACTAAGACAAATTTGTCTAAGTATGGATGGAAAACTCGATTCATGAGGTCCATGAATACTGCCGGTGCATTGGTTAGACCAAATGGCATGACAATGAATTCATAGTGACCATATCTTGTGCGGAAAGCGGTCTTAGATATATCCTCTGGTCTGATCTTCAGTTGATGATAACCAGACCTTAAATCTATTTTTGAGAATACACTGGCTCCTTTGAGTTGATCGAACAAATCATCTATCCTTGGAAGAGGGTATTTGTTTTTAAGCGTCAGTTTGTTCAACTCTCGATAATCAATGCACATTCTCATGGTTCCATCTTTCTTTTTGACAAAGAGTACAGGCGCTCCCCAAGGCGAGACACTGGGTCTGATGAAACCCAAGTCCAAGAGTTCCTGTAGTTGCACCTTTAATTCTTGTAGTTCCTTTGGGGCCATCCTGTACGGTGCCTTTGATACTGGGGCAGATCCAGGTTCTAGATCAATGGTGAAATCTAGTTGCCTGTCTGGAGGTAGTCCTGGCAATATTTCAGGAAAAACTTCTGGAAAGTCTCGTACTATTGCCACATCTTCCACCTTCTTGTCTTCACTAGCTTCCCCGTTTAGGTAGACGAGATAAGCTGTGCTTCCTTCCTTCATCATCTCTTTTCTGGCTTGTAATGCGGATATCACTGGTACTCTTTTCTTCATACCTATGCCGTGAAATTCCGTCGGTTCCTTTCCAGGTGGTCGAAGAGAAATTTTTCGTTCACTACAAAGGATGGTGGCGTGATTCTCAGCTAGCCAGTCCATTCCTAAGATCATATCTACGTCCCACATGAGCAGAATATTAAGATTGTTCGCTACCATCTTAAGTTCTCCTATTTCAAATTCTACGTTCGAGCAAACATGTGTGGTGGTAGATCTTTCTCCTGAGGGTGTAGTGATTTTTAAGGCACACTTAGCTCGTTCTGATTCGATTTCTAAGGTATCTACGCAAGGGGCAGATATAAAAGAATGCGAGGCACCAGTATCGAACAGAATCATTATGGAAAAACCTTTAAGCTTGCCCATACCTGCCAGGTTTCCTTGGTTTTTCTCGGGCTGGTTTTGGGTGAGAGCAAAGGCTCTCGCCTGCTGCGGCAATGGTTGTTGCCGCCTCTGTTGCTGCTGGCGCTGTTGGTTCTTGTGTTGGTATTGCTGCTGGTATGGCTGTTGTTGGCGGGGCTGGTATTGGTATTGCTGCTGGTATGGCTGTTGTTGGCGGGGCTGGTGTTGCCCTTGAACTGCTTGCAGGGGCTGGGCATAAGTGGCCCTGATTGCCGCGCCCTGCTGTTTGTTGGGGCATTGTGAGGAGTAGTGGCCCTTCTGGCCACACGTGTAGCAACTGTCAGTTCCAGCCTTACAGACACCACGATGTGGTTTGTGGCATTTTGGACAAAGGGGAACTTCATTTTGTCTTTGGCTGCCTCCAGCCGGGGCAGGACCCTGTTGCTTCCCTTGTCCTTGTTGCTGATATTGTCTCAACGGCGCATTTCCTTGCCATGGCCTCTTGTTAGTCTGGTTTTCATTTCCTCCATGGTCGTTCCAGTTGCGCTTCCCTTTAAAGTTCTGAGGGCGTGCAGGTGGGTTGGCTGGCGCTGAGGTCTGTGGCGGAGCCAACCTTTCTACTGGCATCGCAGCTTCGATGTCCAGTGCCCTGTTCAAAGACTCAGTGTATGAGAGTCCACCATGACTAGCTAGAGTCATCCGAATCTCGTGCCTCAGACCGGCACAAAATTTCTCCGCCATTTTCTCATCAGTATCCACCTGTTGTGGAGCATAACGCGATAGATCGCAGAACTCTCTGTCATACTCTGTCACCGTCTTCTTCCCTTGTTTCAGGCTATAGAACTCAGCCTCCTTCTTCTTTCTGTAGCTTTTGGGAATATACTTATCATATAATCCCGTCTTAAAGTCTTCCCAAGTGTATGCTGCCCATTGTTCGGGAGTCAGAGTCTTTCGGCGGGCTTCCCACCAAAAGTCAGCCGATCCGGCTAGTTGGAAAGACATACACGAGAGTCGCTCCTCTTCTGTGCAGTGTAGGAAAGTGAAGATACGCTCTAAGGCGCGTATCCAAGCTTCGGCCTCGGCTGGGTCGCCTGTCCCAGTGAATGTGGGCGGATTCTGTCGAAGAAACAGTTCTTCAGTCCTTCTAGCAGGGGGTGGAGGGGGTGGGGTAGGTTCCCTGTCGTTTCGCCGCCCTTCAGGTATTTCATCGCGATTTCCATCATTGTTAACGTTTCTCCTAGGGGGGCGACCTCGTTTAGGCGGCATTCTGCAAATTACAAACACCCTTTTTTTTTTTATACATTCTATACAGGAATCTCTAAGGCAATTAATAAAGAACTGTTTGTCAAATTTAACTTATCATAACTCCAAAACTAAGATATTAACAAGAACTGTTGCATACACAAGTCACATTATTCAAAGTTACTACATTCTTAACTGACTCGTGAAGAATAAAACCCGTAGAGAAACATAAAACATACACGAGATCGTCGTAGAAAACCCATGCTAGGGTTATTTATATCTCATGGAAAATTTTCTCATCGAGGGCTTTTACATCGTCAACCCAAAAATGTAAGTAAAGTCTATCTAGTACTCCCTATGATGTATCGGCTTACTAGTTAAGCAATCACAAAAGGGTTTTTATTCACGGAACGTCCTAGAGATCAACATTTCCGTACAAATGCTAGCTAGAAACAACATAAATAAAATCGTAGTCATTGGAACGAATCATCGTTTCCGGAGTACATCCACAAGCTAAAACTATCAATTATGTGAACTCTGAGTCGCGGTATGACTGCTCCTCGGTGACGCCAGGGGGTCCTCTTCTGGATCCTCCTCGGGGTCCTCCTCCTCATCCTCCTCGGGGTCCTCCTCCTCATCCTCGCCCGGCTCCCAGCTGGGCAACGGAGTCTCTCCCTGGCCCTCGCCTGTCTCCTGCATGATCTGGGCTGAGCGGAAGATATCGTCCACAATCTCACGGATCGGATCGTCTCTGGTGCTGATCCTGGCCGTGGCACGAGGCTTGATTGGAGCTGGAGTTGGCACGGGCTTGGGACGAGTAATTCTCATCGTACCATACTGTGCTGTATCGTCATCCTCCTGCATAGGGTATTTGCCCCTATCTAGAAACTCCCTCATGTTGGCCATGACCCTGTCGACATTTGCCATGGCAGCCTCAAACCTTGCGTCTATCGTAGGTATCAGTGGTGGTGGAGTAGCAGTAGCTCGGATCACTGAGTCAGGGGGCGATGGGAAATCCCTGCGAGCCCGTGGACGAGAAGGGCCTGCCTCGTCATCGTGCCTACCACGGCGCCCTAGAACTGAGGCTCGTGGTGGAGAATCTCGTGGCAAGGCCATCGGAGACTCAGGGACAGTAGCGGGTGTCTCCGCTGGCAAAGGCGTCCCCACCTGTACGTAGTCTCCCGGAAGGATGTAGGGCCCTAGAGGAGCACGGCCCCACAAAGTGAAACAGATCTGAAGCTCTGCAATAAAGCTAGGGAAGTCTCCCATGAGGTCGTGGTAATCTTCTCGGCGAAAGATGTAGTGGGCAGAAATCTGTCTAGCCCATCCCTGCCACTCGGAAGGTAACAGTAAGATCAACCTCTGGATACCGTCATACCCTGATACTCCATGTGCACTCGCCTCGACCCAGTGTCTGTGAAAACCTGCGAGGAACTGTCCGAGGTTATCCCCGTGACATGGAGCATAGGTGCGGTAGGACCGCTCGACTTCCTCTGGACTAGCCCATGGGGGCAGTGGTCGTCGTCGGGTGAAAACAGTTCTCGCCATCTAACAAAGGAAATTCTATCGTCAAAAGTAGCACACGACAAGTAACTTAAGGTGATAAGGTTCTAAATATCTAAAATCGGAAAACAAGTTCGGTTCAATAACCATAACGTGCAAAAATACCTCATCATCTAAATCTAGCATTTACACAAGTCATACAAGTTCTTAATACTTAATCACAGATTACCTAATTCGACTATCATATAGTTCTAGTGTCGTTGTTTACCGAACTTAGGGCTTGTTATGTGATGATGATATTTTCTTAAATCTAGCAACGAGCACTAAAAGTTTCAACAAAATAAGTTCAAAAGGCCAAGCTAATTCGAGATCTCATCGTAGAAAAACACTCGAATATTTAAGTTATGCCCTTGCCATCAACGTATTATTGGCGTTCGTTACGCTGCTCAATCTTCATGCTCGTGGTTTCATCATGCGACCCTTCGTGTGATTCTTCTTTCTCTATTTCGACCATCATTGTCGATGTCATCGTAACATGAAGAAAAAGTTAAGGCATCTCCCTAAGTTCTCTTCTATGTTCCGTCGTGAGAGTGAGCATATATAACTTAACAGTTCTAAGTTCTTGTGATTCATACCATAGTCATACTTATTCATGCTTCATACATTTCAAGAAATTAACTTAATTAAAACTTGAAAGTACTTACCATAACCTCCGTTGAGCGTGACGAGATGTAGTGCCAAGCTTTTGTCAACTAGTTCAAAGTATATTTACTTACTTAATCTAGACTCAACTTAGAAGGAATGAGTAGTACTCAGAGCAAAAGAAATGCTCTGATACCATTCTGTCACGACCGCACTTGCTAAGGATAGCAAATTCGGGAAAACCGCGACTAAGGGAGGGAATTTAGGAGCGGGAGTAAGAAAGGGGCATATTCGGTTTCTTGATGACTCGACTTGTATAAGGAAATCAATCGAAATATCTAGATATCAATGAAGGCCACAAGGGGACCATACATAATATTATCCCAAAACGGGGTACTCAATAGTTTTAGTACCTTATTCAATAATACATATTGTTTGACATAATATCTTAACATAATCAGTGTTCGCAGCGGAATAACAATTTGAGTATATGTATGAAGACATATACTCTACTCTGAGGTAATCATCCTAGTTTGACAGAAGCTCCGCTTGCACACTACATCCTCGATCACCGCTCAACCTGCACATTTAAAAATACATGCAGGGCTAAGTACAAAAGTACTTAGTGGACACTTGCCGAAATTTACATACATGCATAATATTTTATTGTCAAGCCTTTCAACAGTAGTAAGATACGAGGGTTTTCCTTTAAAGACTCGTATTTACCAAATATAATATCATTTCTTTCATCAATAACCCGCGCAGGTATTTTATATCATTAATCACCATATCAGTAACTCGTGCCGAGAGGGAGGCCTCCCTCTACGGACACTATGATCGGCCAACCCGCTAGATGACTCACGATCACAAGGTGTACACTAATTCCGAAGGGATTTGCGGTCCCATCCAGAATCCGAATTCGATTAACATCAGATAGGCAATTAATAATAAAACATAAAGCATTTAGGCATTGACAATATCATTTAAATTCATAAGCATAAAGTCTTAACAATTCTAATATATAATTTTAGTTTATACGTAGAAAGCCCACCTGAATAGCAGACTCACGATTTAGCTCTAGCTCTGGTGCTTGACCTTTAATTCGAGAAAATAAAATAAGATTCTAATTCTCGAAAAATCTCAATAAATGAGGATGCGTGAAATGATTATGCATGACTCATATTCCTTTAATTAAATTATGAGATGTTAATCCTATTTAAGGAATTAAAGCTCGTCTTATGAGGTCGGATTATTAATCTTTAATAATCTACTCATCTTAAAATAATCGAATTCACTTACTAATTAATAATTAGTAAGTCTTAAAGTCTTCTCTAATTAAACTTAATAGAATAATTATGAAGGCCCAATTAAAATAAAAATAATCAAGGCCCAAAAGGAATTTAATTTGAGCCCAAATGAATAAATTCAAAGCCCAATGCATTAATAATATTAGGCCCAACATCAATTAAATTCTAGAGCCCAACACATGAGGCCCAAGATAATAAAATCATGAAGCCCAATAAGTGAGCCCATCATCACTCTTAAAATAGTTAGTAAATTTTAATTTTAATCACTAATTTAAAATAATTAGGATTAAATAATGGGGCCTAAATTAATAAATCTCATTGGGCTTAACTAATAAATTTCATTGAACTTAATCAATTTAAAAAGTAGGAGTTCAATTAATAAAAATAATAAATTCATTATTAACAATTAATAGAAGCCCAATCAAAATAAATAATAAGAGCCCATTTATAAAAATAATAGAGTCCAAACAATATATATATTAGCCCAATGAAAATAAAATAAGCAAAGCCCAATTGAATTAATCTCCGGCCCAATAAAATAAACTAGGCCCAAAATAAATTAAAAGAAAAGCCCATACTGAAAATAATCAAAGCCCATTCTCCCACTAATTCTCGGTTATCCCTTTCTCTCCAAGCAGGACACGTTCTCTCTCTCTTTTTTTTCACTATCATCGGTTCCCCATTTTCTTTAAAAGCATAACCCACCATTTTCTTTAATCACCATCATCATCGATTCTTCCCCTTTTTTTTTTTTAAAGCATACACTCCCTCTCTCTCAATTATTAAGGAAGAAACACTCTCTCTCTCTCTCAATTATCAGCCGCTCGGCTCTCTCTCTCTCAATCAAGAAAGAACACTGTTCATCATCTCTCTCTCTCGCTCGATTCTCCTCCGGCCGCCTCCTCACGAGCTCCACCGCGGACGGTTCCAGCGAACATCGTCGACCGGGAGTCATCGCCGCTCCGCCCTCTGGACGTTCCAGCCGTCGCCGAGGAACTCGCCGTCGACTGCTGCTGTTCCCGGAATCGCGGTCTGGAGTTGCAGAGCTCCGAAATCCGGCGAATCGGCCTCTATCGCGCCGAGGTCCGGCCCTCCTTCTCTCTTCCTCAACCTCTATCTCTCTCGCTCTCTCGGCCGCTGGACCCAGGCGCAGCAGACACCACCACCGCGGTGTGCCGCCATCGCCGGGCCGCCGCCTGCTCCCTCATCCTCGCGGCAGATCCGCCGCCGCCGTTCAACGCCACGGCCGCCTGGAGCTGCTGCTGTTCGCCTGGGGTCGACGGATCTGGCCTTCGGTCGTTCGTCTTGCTCGGAGTTCCCGCCGCCGTTGGCTTGCCCGGAGTCGCCGCTGGCTGGCCCGCGATCGACGGCCAGCAGCTCGCTGGAGGAGCGCCGCCGTCAGCCGCTGCCGTTGGCAGCAAGAATCCGGCAGCCGCCTCTCCTGGAGTCGCCGTCGCCGTGAGTCGCAGAGCTCCGACAATCCACCATCCTTTCTCTCTCGTTTTATCACTCACGATAGGTTCGTAAATTTGAATAATTTACAGAAAATTCAACTTTGTATAAAGACTTGATTTTGGAATGAAAACTTGGTTTTCTGTATTCTTATTTTTACAACATATCATAGCTCATTATGTATCACAGAAACGAATGGTTTGCTATATTTGCTATGTCCATTTATGCATATGTAGGTTCTCTACCATTCTGTATTCCTAATTAAACCGAAGCGTGCAAATGAGATAGTGAATACCTTGAAAGTTTTGTTTGTTGGTTGTTGTTGCTGAGTTATATATGGTGATCTTGTTTCGTCTAAAATTCTTTGCAGCTGCTAAGGATTTTAGGTAAGTGAGGATGCCTTTTATAGGGAGTAAATACTGAAGCTGCTAGTGTGAAAAATATGGTGAATAGTGCGGCTAAGTTTAGGCGTGGTTGAAGAATTCAATGAGATTATATTTGCTGCTGACAAATTAGATTTGTCTGTTGAATGTTTGAGATTTAGCTTGCTGCAAACTGAAACCAATGAAGGTGTTCGGGTGTGAAAATTTTGCAGATATGCTGCTGGAGCTGGAGTCAAAAAAAAATGTCAATAGGTGGCTGAGCATGCTTGAGCATGCTTAAAGGATATCTGCAGATTTTCTTCACACACATACACTATTTCATTTTTTTTTTTTTTAATGTTGGTAGATAGATAGAAAAATAGGGGTTTGTAAAGTGAAGTATAAACAGAAGCAATAATTCTTGTCTTGGAATTTCTATATCTGTAATATTGTATTGCGTTTTTAAATAAAAACAACTCCCGGGTTTTGTTAATATCGCGTGTTTATAAAACTACTCGATATCATGCTTCCGTGCTTAGCTAAAATAATTCTAAATTAAATCCGTAGATTTAATTCTTCATAAGCCGGAATAAATTCACGACTCAAGAAATAATAATAAAAATAGAAAAATAATTCTATTGTGATTAATAAATAACATGACTTAGCTAAGTCATTTATGAATCTGAAATGAATAATTATTGGTTTATCCAATAATTTTTTATCGCGGTTTTATTTACGCGAAGCTAACTGGCTTAGAAATAAAATAATAACCATGCTTCAATTAGAAAATAATTCAGTGTCATAAGCTGAATTTAAATCATTAATAATTACTGGGCCTGATTTACTGAAAGATGAAATAATAATTATCGTATTACTGGATTTAAATATAATAAAAGAGCGGGTTGTTACAGTGGCCCTACAAATAATTATCTATCTTTTCATTTAAAAAATAATACATTCATTGTCTCTTCTACTTTTTTGACAAATATACCTTTTTCTTTCTTTCTTTCTTATTTTATTATAAGCTATTTGTTAATTAAAATATGTGTCCAAATCCTGTGGCTTATTGAATTGTGATGAAGTGAGTAAAATAAACTAATAAAATTAAAATTTGATACCAAATCTATTATTTGCAAAGTCATCAATGTAATTTATACAAAAATATAACATGTGTCTATACATAGATATAATATCATTTGTATATGGAATTGCTATAACTATACAAATCAAATTTATCGAATCAGATAAGTTGTCTATGAATTGATATGTAACATTACAAACTTGCTATGAAAAAAAGATCAATTAAAACACAATCAAGTTATAATTTTCAAACCCTGGACTAATAATTCATTCAACAAAGCTATGATTTCACCAAATATCTTCACAATTTAAGGGACAAAAATATTTGCTATTAAGCATATTGGTCTCATACATGCTATATTTCAACACATATTGTTGAAATATTAATAGACACGTAAAGATATTTGAATTTAATTTAATACTTATCAAAGATAATTGCATGGATACCAAAGAAAACATATATTAAAAAAATATGTACATTAATAACAAAAATTATCATATTTAGAAAGCAACAATAATTTTGAACAAATTCAAACATATGATTTTCTTTATCTCTTACTCCTTCCATCCCGATTCAGTAGGCCACAAGCATACTGATTGTGTCATATGCGATGAACATTAAGAAAAGTCAATGTCAATCTCTTTCTCATGTAGATTTGTACTTAAAAATATCTAGTTTTACTCATGGTCAACTTTACGTTGATGTATTGAGGGTTATTAATCTACGATGTTTGAAAAAAATTTAAGTGTTACTAATCGTTGAGCTTTGAAAAAATTGATTTGTACCATGATGAGGATGGTACATCTATTGAAAATATTGTATACGACATTTTAAAAAAAAAGTATGATGTAGTAATATATTTTGGCATGTTATTTCATACATTACATCTAGTTTATTAAAATATTTTTCTTTATATTTATAATTAAATTTAATAATTTATATGTATATAAAATTCTATAAATTTTGATACCGTGCATCGCATGAGTACAATACTAGTTTTTGATAACCACGAAGCAAAATCGATGTAAGAAAAAATAATTTTTAAGTTTGGATTCATACTCACACGCTGAATGCGGAAGTATTTTTCCGTTGCTAGACTGCACGCAGGTTCGAAGCAGCAGGATGAATCGCAGGCATCATCGATATTTGTGAATTTATCAAAATTAAAATGTCGACGACCTCGGCGTGTGGCGTGCCCTAGTTGGTTTTAGGGTTTTTTTCTTTATAAGGTGGTTTGATTTTAGATTTTGAAGTAGGGTATATATATATATATATATTTGTGTTTATTGAAATTGGAAGGTGGCCGACGCCGGCGTGCCCTTTGGTTTTAGACTTTTAATTAAGTAGGGTTATATATTTATGGTAAAAAATAAATAAAAAGATTAAGTGATTCAGTAGTAGGACTATCAAACTTAACAGGACGGACCAGCCCGGCCCAACCCAGTGGGCCTAGGCATTTTTTGGGGCCGGGTTGGGCCGGCCCAAAAATTCAACGGGCTGTGGAAATTGAAGCTCAACCCATCCCTACACGGGCCGCCGAGCGGATTGGGCCAAAACGGACCAAAAATTGATAAAAATTTATCAAAAATATTCTATTTTATTAAACCTGCTTATATATATATATATTCAGTTAGCAAAAATAAAGGTATATCCAAAATATGTACAACGTAAACAATGAAGAATTCACTTAGCAAAAACAAAGGTATATATCCAAAGGTGGTCAAAAAACCAATAGTTCAGTTCATACTTATTTCTATCACTATTCACTAATGAACTGTAGTACCACTACCACACTAGGTGAAGTGCGATGATATTGCGTCTTCACACTCCTCAGCTCACACTGTGCGTTAAAAAGAAACGTTATTTCTTTTGCACAGTGTAACAACGCATTATTTGGATGCAGCGAGCTAACGAGTAACGACTCGAACTAGAACTCTACTCTACAAACTATATCTTGTGCACTTCGAAACCAAAAACCCAAAATTAGGTGGTGGATCCTGCAGAAAAAAGGCAGACACGTCAAGTACAACATCAAACCAAGTTCGAAGTACTCCACGGGATTGAGCCTTAATGCTATGCCATGTAGGTTATACTCATACTCCCAGACTGCAGTAGATATGACTCATGGCTTTAAACTCGGCCAGTACTTCTCCATTTTCAACCTAAGTTCCCCATGAATATCACGCTCGGCATTTTGGTATATGATATAAAGTCCAACCGTATAAATGCATGATTCCAATTTCCAAACATAGCAAATTTATTGGAAAGGAAAAGAAGACTAAAGTCCATTCTCCAGATTTTTTTTTTTTAAGAGTCTACATGCTTATATTTGAAAATCCTTCATAATATCTATGAAAAACAGAAAAGTTAGAAATCGTAATGTATAAGATCAGATTTATTAATAAAAATAATGGAGTTTCTTGATTGTCAATCTAATTTATTCTAAGCCTGAATACAATTCATATTTCTTCAAATTCCACTACATAAGGGAGGAAACGTGCGAAATTGGAAAGAAGAAAAGGTGGTTGTGGTGGGCCACCTTTCTTTTTTTAATTGGAAATGGTGATTGGACTAGTTCTAATGCAATTTTTTTTTTATAATTGGGGCCCAATACATATATGAAAATATTTTATTACTATATAATAATTTTTTTAAAAAAAATTGGGGGCCCTATTTTGCCCTGGGCCCTAGGCGGCCGCACCCCTGGCCTAGGCCCATGGCCGGCCCTGGTACCACACTAGGTGAAGTGCGATGATATTGCGTCTTCTCACTCCTCAGCTCACACTGTGCGTTAAAAAGAAACGTTATTTCTTTTGCACAGTGTAACAATGCATTATTTGGATGCAGCGAGCTAATGAGTAACGACTCGAACTAGAACTCTACTCTACGAACTATATCCTGTGCACTTCGAAACCAAAAACCCAAAATTAGGTGGTGGATCCTGCAGAAAAAAGGCAGACACGTCAAGTACAACATCAAACCAAGCTCGAAGTACTCCACGGGATTGAGCCTTAATGCTATGCCATGTAGGTTGTACTCATACTCCCAGACTGCAGTAGATATGACTCATGGCTTTAAACTCGGCTAGTACTTCTCCATTTTCAACCTAAGTTCCCCATGAATATCACGCTCAGCAGAAAATGGCTGTATAGGTCCAAAGGGATGAAGTAAACCATATCCCATACGTTACTGGCGGCTCAGACGCTCAAATAGGCCGTGGATCGTCCAAAAGACCAATGAATTCCATTACACAGCTAAGCGTGAATCTGAAATCACGATCACCTGAATAGGGCAGAGGCGGTATAAATGGATTGTGTGGTGATTTATCACAAATCCACAAACATAAGTCTTCACTTAGTTCCAAAATAAAACGATAATAAATAATTTTAAAGTCTTCAACTCTCCAATTTTCCATGCTACATATATCAAATCAAGTATTTGAATCTTTTTTTTATTGTATTTCCCCCACCTCCTCTTGCATTTCTAAAAAAAAAAAGTTAGTATCATTAGGCCATAGTAGGACTCTTGGGAGTTGTCGATTTGAGAATAATAACTGATTTTCAAACCCTATACTAATGGGCCAATTTGGCCCGAAAACCCGGTGGGCCTTTTGGCCTGTGGCCCGCATGATCCGACGGGCCGCATAGGTCGGGCCAGATAGGCCCGATTTTTTTTGGGCCTTGAGATTCCTAGCCCAGTCCCACCAGCATGCATAATGGAGCCAAAGTAAATTTAGGCTATTAGACTGCGTATGCTATGAATCAAATAAGCACACACACTGTTCGACATCAATATATAATACGATTAGCGATTCCTGGCCTCTCCTTAATTCACTCTCCTACGTGGCATATCTAAGAATTCACCATTCAAAATCCCTGCAATTCTAGAGCTTCTAGCTTTAAAATTTAAATCCCACGTGGCAATACACATCCACGTCATTTATTTTATTTCATTTACAGCAAACCCTAAGTCCTCAATCTTTGGACCTCTTTCACACTTTCACACACACACGCCGTCCTCTGCCTCTGCGTGAATCCAGTCGCCCACCTCCCCGCCAAACACCGCTAGACGCCGTTCTGCCGCCACGATTCGGATGCCGTCTCCGCCTTCTGCACGGATCCAACCGCACCGTCCTCCGCCCTGCCCGCCCAAAGCTCTACCTCTCCGCCAACCACCGCCAGCCGATGTCCTGTCGCCATGATTCAGATGTGGTCCACCGTCCCGCGATTCAGACGTCATCTTGGCCTTCTATGCGAATCCAGTCGCGCCGTCCTCCGCCCAGCCCAACCCAAAGCTTAGCCCTCTGGCGCCGTCCTCCTTCCCCACCGCAATTCATCGAGCCTAGAGTGCCTCTCCTCTCTCTTTCCCTTGCCGCGATTCGCCGCACCCCATCGTTTCTCTAACCTTCCTCTCCCCACCGCTCTCCACCGCGTTCAGTCATGGTAAGAATTATATTAGGAAAAAATTGAATGCGCTTGACTATTGTAAATATAGAATGATTGTTTTCATAGAATGAAAAGATTTACTGGAAAGTTTTGATCTTTTGCTTATATTTTACTCTTTCGGATTAGTGTTCATATGGTGGTTGGATTAATTTTGTTGATCTGAAAAAATAGAGCATATGATTATCATGGTTTTACTTCAAAAGTTGTGAATTGGGATTGAGATAACTTTGTTTATCTTTTTTCTCCATTAAATCTTTTTTGTTGTTTTTGGATGGTTGTGTATCTGCTTAAAATTGGGATTGAGATAACTTTGCTGGGAAAATTAGCAGCTGTGAGTAGTAATCTTGATTAATCTTTGGTCATTTTGTGGTTGTGGGGTGTGTCAAGATTGAATAATCAGCCAATTTTTTTAGGGTTTAGGTTTAGGATTTGCATCTCGATCAATAATCAGCCAATTTTTGTAGGGTTTAGGTTTAGGATTTACCTCTCATTGAATTTGTCTGTATAAAAATTGAGTTGGACCAAGTTTTGAGCCTAAATTAACTCAGTTTCTGTGGCCTGTTGCAGATATATGCCATTCCAGTTTTTGACATGATGGAAAGTGTCCTTGTGAAGAAGATGAAGCTAAATCCAAGTTTGGGTTTGCGTATTATTACAAGGAATAGTTATGTTGGTATGATTCATGAACAATGGCCATTCATTTTGTCCAAGTTTAATCATCAATTTATGAATATAATTTGTTTTTGTTTTTGCAGCTTTTACAATGTTTATTGCCATCACATTCCCTTTCTTTGATGGTCTTCTTAGTTTTTTTGGAGGATTCGATTTCGCCCCTACCACATACTTCGTAAGCAATTTGCAATTCCATACATGAAAATGCATATTAATTTGTTTCACTTTTCTAAATGAGTATATAATGCTTTCTGCAGCTTCCCTGTATCTTATGGCTCGCCATCTGCAAACGGAAGCGGTTCAGCTCCTCTTGGTTTGCGAATTGGGTATGTATATTTAGCCTACAAATCAACAATTGAAACTAAAATAATGCTAGATTTTTTTATTTATAAATTCATTAGCTTGAATTATTAACACCACATCCTGTTTTTACAGTTACATAACTTTGCTTTGTATATATGATGCTCAACATTGCTAATTGTTTTTCAATTCACAGGTAAGCAAGAATTTTTTTTCCAGAGTTAGCTATTGGTTTTGAGGATCCTCGCGTGCACCTTCATGTTGGTGATGGTATGATTCTAAGTTCTACATCACATATTCATATGTTGTGCCTTTTCAAGTGTATGTTGAATTTAAAATACATTTACAAACTACGACCTGGACATGTTATTAAAAAAAATTATTTCTTTTTCTGTTTCACTTTCCGATATTCAATTTGAATTTTATTTACAAATCTGAATGTGCAAATTGTTAATTGAGTTTCTCATTCTTGAATTTTAATTTGTTTAATTATTGTATTCCAGTATTTGGAATTGCGTTGATTAATTTCTCTGCACTCCTTCTCGTTTCCGTCATCATTTTGGTATTTACTTTTCATCTTTGAGGTAATTTTGTTTTTTACTGATTTGTGTGAAATTTTTGGCTATAGGAATTTGGTAGAGGGATCTGATGTATTTGGAGGTTTGTAGGTGAAGGGTATTTAATTTTTCAGATGATTAGGAAGATGGAGCGGAATTTGTCATCAGAATTTGGATATCTTCCTTTCGGTTTTTTACCTCTTCTTTTTGAATGGTGAGTTGTGATTGCTTTTGCTAAGGCTGATTCACACAGCAACTTTGACTGTACGTAGCTGGTTATGATTCTGCATTCAATTAATCACAGTTATGATTCTGGATGCAGGATCTCATCAATTCAAGCATTCAGGGCATAGTTTCTTAAGAACTAAGAAAACTTAAGGGATTATCACTGGATGAAAGTTCAACTCCAATGTGTTGTAATGCTACTGATGACATGATGGTCTTAAGACAACTTATACAGGCTACTGCGAAGAGATTCTATTAGAAATGCAAAACATAGTTTATTAGGATCTTGGGAGAAGAGAAAACGCAGTTATTCTTTTCTATTATATTGTGTAAAAATAAATAAGCTCATTGTTTAGACAGAATAAATGAGTGAAATAAATATTGAGGTTCTACTTCCACCAATAGGTTCTTTATTTTTATTTTTATTTTGACATGAGTGCAATGTTTTTATTTTGCCAAATATTTTTTTTTGCTATATTATTCCATCATTTAATAGCTGCAGTATATATATATATATATATATATATAGGGTGTGGTTCTAGAGAGAATTATATTATTTGTGAGAACGGGAGAACCATCAAATCTAATGCATCCACTGTAAAAATTAATGCATTCGCTGTTAAAATTAATGCACTAAAAAAATAAAAAAAAATGCTCCCTTCAGGATTCGAACCCAGGATCTGCATCCATCCAACAAGATGATGCATCCACCGTAGATCTTGATGATCGAATGGCTGAAAATGGTTCTCCGGTCTTCTTTTATTTATGGTTATATATATATATATATATAGGGTTGCATTATACAGAAACACAATATTAGATGGAGAATGAAGTCGCAATCTGGTTCGTCAGATCAATCTTGATCAAAGGCTGAGATTAGAAGTTAATATAATTAAAATTGGTAAGATTCATAATATCCCTTAATTTACTCTCTTCTCTCTCCTCTCTCCTCTCTCCTCTCACGTCACCCCTCACCTCTCTCCTCTCTCTCTCTCTCGTCCCCTCTCTCCTCTCTCCTCTCTCCTCTCTCTCTCTCTCGTCCCCTCTCTTCTCTCTCCTCTCTCTCTCTCTCTTAAAATCAAAATACATAATTAAGTTCATGACAAGTTCAACACAAGTTCAGAAGTTCAACAAATTCAGAAGTTCAGAAGTTCAACACAAGTTCAACAACACAAGTTCAGAAGTTCAACAAATTCAGAAGTTCAGAAGTTCAAGACAAGTTCAACACAAGTTCGACACAAGTTCGAACCCCTAAAGTGACATTCTGTGTGTGTGTGTGTTCTGTGTGTGTGTGTGTGTGTTCTGTGTGAGAGACGAGAGAGAGAGAGGGAAAAAGGGAAGGGAGAGAGAGAGAAATGAGAGAGGAGAGAGGGAAAAAGTGACGGAAGACAGAGAGAGGAGAGAGGAGAGAGGGATGTGAGTAATTTAAGGGATACTAATATTAGCTTTTAATCTCAGCCCTCGATTAAAATCGATCTAACGAACGAGATTATGACTCTAGACTTTGCAAATATTTATGTTCTTGTTGAACTCTTCCATATATATATATATATATATATATATATATATTCATTTTTAAGTTTGCGGGTGGTGGGTATCCGACGAATAGTGGATTAGCGGATACCTAACGGGTGGCGGGTATCTGCGAGTGACGGCTGTGGGTGGCAGAGTGTACCCGTCGCGGGTCACGGGTCGAGTGACAGGTGTGGGTGGCAGAGAGTACCCATCGCGGATCACGGGTCTGGTGGCGGATATGAAGCGGATATCCAACGGATGGCGGGTATATTCATCAATTATAAATATATTATTTATGTTAATTTTTATATTTTTTATAAATTATAACATCAAATGATACCCGTCGAAATTCGACGGGTTACACACTAGTCTCACATTATGTCATCTTCTTGGTGTTTTTGTGGTACGGAACTTCGATTTGAATGCTTGTATGACCCGATGACCCCCTGCTCCATTTGACTTGGAAATACTAACTGACTCCCAAATATTGTTCTATAACTCTGAGGGAGAGCCTCAATTTTTTAAGCCGGGAGACAACCTTCTGAGTATTTCTACCAGTGCAAGTGCCGTATCTTTGGAAACTCTAGCTTCGGAAGTGCAAGGCCTCAAGCAGAAATTTTTTTAGTTATAGGCTGAGGTAGCCACCATTCGGCAAGATATCACCAACTTAGGTGCCTCTATATTTGTCGAGCTGCGGAGACAGAGAACACGGCCTTTGTTTTGTTTTTCTTTTTTATTTTTTCCTTTTTCTAGTCTGGGTCCTCTTTCTTACACCTTTTTCCTTGTTTGCTTGAGGGCAAGCAACGCTTAAGTGTGAGGAGGTTGTGCCCTTTTTGTTTTCATAGTTGTTTATTGAGTCTTTGTATATTAATTTGTGTTGTCGAGTCTGGTCCAGTGTTTAGTAAGCCAAATATTGTCTGATTGTTGGTTTTTGTAGACGCATCTTGTCTGTTTGAGCCTTGTGATGAGCTTGGTGAATTGATATGCTTTTAAATGAAGGGACGCGTGATCTATAGGTTGAGTTATTGTTAAATAACACCCTGTATGATTAAATAAGGCAATAGTTGAGTCCTATCCACACTTAAAGTGAGATTTAAGCTTAAAAAATGAGTAGAGCACTCTCTACTTTACTTCTTTATGAGAGAATTGATGTTCACAGAGTTGCGATATTATGTATGTCATGTGTGATAAATGATAAAAGTCACTAGGATGAACCAATTTGGCTTGCACTTCATTGCCAACCAGTACACTAACCCCTAGTGAACCAATTTGAAGTCTTGACCACGTTTTTTCATCTAAGGCACTAAATACGTAACCAAGGTTGTTTTTGACCTTTTTTGGCCCTGTGATGCATATTCAAAATTCGAAATTTCATCATATCTTATCGCTGGAGAAAAGAAGGTTGTGCTTATACGCTCTGTTTGCCCAGACAGCTGTGTGCTACATTTTATGTTCTGAATAAGTGGATTTGTGATTTGTTTGACCAAACAATGACATTGATTGTAGTCATGATTTGAGTGGTTATTGCTTGAGGTTGTTTTTGATGTGGTAGTTGCATGTTCGTTTGAAGATATTGGTAAAGAAAGGCGTTGAAAAAAAAAAACTGAAAAAAAAGGAAGAAAAGACTAAAAAAAAAAGTTGCACCTGATTGGTGTTGAGCATGCAGTTTGATTGTTATAGATTGGGTTCTTTACCCAAGGATAAGTTGGTTGTCTTTTTCTCGAGGTACTTATTGATTGAGGTTGATGTTTCGGTTTGGATATGCATACTCTTGTTCTTAATTTCTGAAGCCTAGGTACCTCTTTAGACCCGTCCAAATTCATAAATGGTCCATAGTCCCGTTACGCCAAATGAACAAAGACCTTTTTGAGTCACAAATTGACTGCTATATATCACGACCGCGTGAACTTATCTGTGTGTGATTGTCCTGAACGGTATATGGAGTGAATGAGTGAATCTGTGAGCTACACCTAATCGTTGCCCGATTTTGACTAAGTTGATGATGGTGAATTGGTGATGCATTCTTGAGATTCCATGTAAGTTACTTGATTCATATTGGCATGATAAGTTTCCGACATATCGGCATTTACTTGGTTGTTTGTGTTGAGTCAGTTCATGTCTCATCTCTTCACCTTTCATTGTTCTTTTTCTGTATCGAGTCTGGGAAGTTGATGTTTCTGGACAACTTTATCTCATCTTTGAGTCTTTTCTTCACTTCATACTTGAGGGCAAATATAAGTGTGAGGAGATTTGATGTGTGTGTTTTAGTGTCCAAAATTTAAGTTGTTTTATGTGGCTTTTGTTGGTATAATGAAAGTTTGGTGATATTTTGTACAGGAATTGTATAGCTCCCGAGTAAAATATTATGGATGCGAGAAGCTGACGAAAGACGAGATTTTTGTGAAGTTTTAGCTTGAATATAAGGATGCAAGAAAAGAGAGATGGACTTGAATTATTTTGAATTTAATAGTTTATAATTCATTTATTAGTATTGATGGGCTATTTTTATTTTGTGGATTGATTAGCCCACAATTTTGAGATGGACGGCTACTTTTTGCTTAGGGATTTAATCCCTTTATTTTTGGTTATGCTCTAATCGCCACGTAGGAATTATATTAGAGAGCAATTTTAGTTTTGAGAAAACACTTTTTACCTTAGACTTTTACTTTGACTTTGGGGATTTTGGTGACTAGGACATGTCTTCACCTTGCTCCAATTGTAGTGACTATTTTCAATTTCAATGGCAATTTATTCTTCAATTTTTATTTTTGCTTTTATTTATTCGATTGTTTCTAGTTTAATTATGAGTAGCTAATCTCATAATTCAGCGAGAATATTAAAATATCCGTGAGACCTAATTATTTATATAATTAATTTCTATATATTTCGATTTATGTCTTGTGTTTAGAGTTAATTCCGATTTTATTTAAGCCTGATCAACTTAGATTTAATTGGATTAAAGTCAATTGGTTCCTCATATCCGTAATTATTGAAATATGGTTGATTAGTGATAAAGCTACCATGCTCATAGTATGGATAAATTAATAGACGAATTATTACTTGCGTTCTTAGGTAATTTGTCTAAATTGGGTTTCTTCTTCGTAATGCCATTAGAATATTCAATTTAGGTCTGGCGTCTACAACTAGGTTATATTTTAATAAGAGAAATAGTTAGGTTTGACGTCTACAACTGACTATCGATAAGGTAATTAGGAATTGGGGTACATCCGTTGCATTCACGATATCCTATAACTGGTTGGTTAATATAAATTAATTAATCATTGCGTCGATTATCAGAGCTATTAAATTAACATGGATTTATTCAAGCCGAGTTACATTTCTTTGATTGATTTATAGTTGCAATTTTTGGTAATTTATTTGCTTTCGTAGTTGATTAGTATTTTCTCTAAATTAAGGCGCGATGGCTACATCGAATCCAATCTTTTAGAATTTGAAGATTATTACTCCGTTGTCTGTGGTTCGATCCTGCTTGTTTCTTTACTATTCTAATTCTTAGCCGATTGCAAGAATTATTTGGTGGCATACGACTAGGGGTGAGCAGCGGGTCAGATTCGGACCGACCCGCCAGATTTGTTGGACCGAATATTTTGAAATGGCGGACCGACCCGGATCGATTCCTGTGTATTGACCTACCCGAGACCGGACCAAACCCGAGCAACGGGTCCGGTCCGGTCCGAGTCCGACCCGTCGATAATCTAATTTTTTTTCTTCTTCTTGTTTTGCACTTAATTTTCAAATCTATAACATAAAAAATACGATAACAACACATATCATAGTCTCTCAAATATTCGCAATCCACAATCACAACAAAAAACATAAAACAAAATCAATCTTATTACAGTTCGGCTCGCTCTTACCACAAGAAGATAAAATTAATACTAATGATTTACCTCTACTAAGTGCAATTGTAGGCGCCCTTTGAAACCAAAGTAAGGTTGATGTATGCGTCCATCGTAAGGATAAGGACTACTGCTACTACTCCAGATTTCAAGTTGTTGCTGATATGCCTCACGCATTGAAGATTGGTGATGTCGAAATGGAATCCACCAAAAAGATGATTGCCTATGAACAAACTGACCTTATTGGATCATTTCAATGTTGTGAGTGTTACCAAGTGGAACTAATTTATCATATGAGGAGTGTTTCAAGTTGATTGAAACCTTGAATCTAGGGTTAGACGTCGCTTAATTAGGGCTCAGAAGTCAGTTCAATGCAATATGCCAATATGGAGTTAATTCCAGATTCACGTCAGTTAGGGGCTCAATTAGAAATTTGAATTTGAATTTTATTAATATTAATATTATTATAAATATTAAATATTTAAAATAAATAATTAGTAATTTATAAATATATAGGTCGGTTCGGTTCGGCGAATTCCACCAGATTTTGATCCGGATCGAATTCAATCCTAGAAATTAAATCCGACCCAAATTGTACATATATAGTGGATTGGTCCGGTCCGAATTGAACCCGTCGATACGGGTGAGACGGGTCTGGATTGGGTCTGCTCACCCCTACATCTACCGCATATTAATGCCAGGTTTTGGCACATTTGGTTTTCCCGCCTAATCACACATCTATTAATCCAGTGTGCAATCCTGATTAGTTTTATCTGTTGGATCATGTTTATCATCTGCAGTTGCACTGTGAGTGAATAGGAGTATTAAATAAATTGATGTGAGAGAAATTAAATGTGAATTTCTTGGGCAGTAACATGTAATGATGATATTCTTAAAAAAGATTTTAAAATATTATTCACCCATGCACTCATGCTTAATAGTTTGTTCATTTGTTGTACTGATATTGACGTTATTATATATGCGAATAAAAATTTTCAAACTACTAATAAAAAACGTGAGTTTCAATACAGAAAGTAATTGTATGTTGGATTTTTGGTGTAAAATTGTTTCATAAAAATATAAATTAGAATAATGAAATTATTAATTGCTAAAATTAATTAAAGCTGTAGTTGGTTAATATATATTAAGCCTAATTAATAGGTTATACGATTCAGTTTACAAGGTTTGTAGAATAGTTTATATATTGTTTTTAAATTTTATAAATTGATTGAAAATATAGTAATAAAAAAAGGTTAAATTTTTAGTTAACAAAACACAGTACTATTTAACACATGAATTTTGATTTGTCACTTTTTCCACTCAAAATTAATATTTATATTTCTTGATTTTTTTTTTTACTTTCTAAGAAATGTTTGTGTTTTATTATCTTAATAACATAAGTCGTATATTGTGAAATTCTTTTGTTTTTCAGTTCCTATTTTTTATATTATGTAATATAAATTTTCAATTTGATTTCATTACTTTGTATTGTTTTTTTTTTTTGTCACTTAAATTCATTTATACAATTCTATAGTACTCCTATTATCTACGAGTATTACAAATACGTATGAATAATTGGACCATGCGACTTATTAATAATTGGACCGTGCATCGCACGAGTAAAATACTATGGCGGGTGTGTTCAGCTCTGGCAATGGAAATTTACTCTGGCGAATGTTGTCAGATCTGGCAATGGGAATCTACTCTGGGACGCGGGCTGGGTCGGGTACTTATCAAAGAACTTAAGGCGTTTTACCAAAGCAACACACCTTATGTTTAATCTCCTAATTAATTTTACAGTCGGTGTCCTGTGCGGCGACGTAGATTTCCATTGCCAGAGCTGGCAACACTCGCCAGAATAGATTTCCATTGCCAGATCTGACAACACTCGCCAAAGTAGTTTTCCATTGCCAGCGCTGACAATATTCGCCAGAGTAGTTTTCCATTGCCAGCGCTGACAATATTCACCAGAGTAGCTTTCCATTGCCAGAGCTGACAATAGTCGCCAGAGTAGATTTCCATTGCCAGAGCTGACAATACTCGTGATAGTAGATTTCCATTGCCAAAGCTGACAACAATCGGGTCAGAAGCACGAGTTTGGAGCGGGTCGACCCGTCGCACTCATGTGCGACCGTTGCAAAGGAGAAATTGCGATAACAAAATATATAATAGACATCAACATTTTACAAATCTTGGGCTTTGATGTCAGCGTGATTCTTCAATTATTGTTAAAACAAAATACTATATATTAGATATACAATTTATTGTTAAAACTGAAACTTTTCTTTTTTTATTATTTAAGTAAATAATTTCTATGAGATACATAGAAAATTACATTGAACTAACTTTTTTTTCCATAAGCCCAATAATTATTTAATGTTTTTAGTCCGATTAATTACTTGCTCTTGGGCCTTCATATTTTTTTGTGGGCCAAATTAAAATAATAATAAAAAATATATATTTTTTGGTCCATATATAGAATTACTTTATATGCACACGGATTTGTTTTTATGTATTTTTATATTTTTAATACATAAGTTACTTATTTAATATGAACTGTATGATATGAAAGTTATTTATTATTTTTATTCCTATTTTTTGTAGTATATAATATACATGATTAATTTTGTATTATGTACCAATACTATACTTCACAAATACGTATGAATATTCATGTCGTATTCCTAGAAAATGGCCCAACAAATCTACTCTCTCCACCAAATTTTCGCGGCAAAGAAACAAATCGGTGCACACGCTCTCCACCTGCCTAGAAAATGGCACCGATTCATATACACAATGGTTTGAAAATAAGATAAAAGGACCAAGCAACATATACACAATAGTGAGATATTCTTATTCACCGATAAGGTTAATTACAGATTAATTACTTGAATTGATAAAACAAAGTATTTTGATTGTGTTATAGAAATTCTTATATATAATTGTTTAATCAATATACATGTTTTTTATTTCTGTAAAGATATTTATATAATGAAAAAAGAAATTGTTGTTAAGGTACTAAAAAAATATATGTTTGGTGAGATATAAGTAAAATAATGAAATTTTAATTGGTTTATTGTTTAAATATATATTTTTTTTATCAATTAACAATCTCGGAGTTAGTTATTTTTGTGAAAAAACCAATGAAATACTTTTAGTTTGATGGTGTAAGATGTCATTCAATTTATGTGCATATTTTTATTTATGTGCGTCATCCTCTTACAAAAAAATAAAAATAAAGTTCAAAACATATTTAAATTTTATAATTTACGTATACATATTCAAGTGGTTGAACAAACTAATTCGAAAACTAATTCGAAAACTTATTCCATCAAACTGATTCGAAAATTTAAAGGCAGCCAAGAAATTTGGGAATTTTAAAAAAATTATTCAAATTAGGATCAAGTTTATGCTAAAAATTTTCGAATGGAATTCACCAACAAATATGCAGAAAGAAGCTTAAGAAGTAGATTAAAGAACACTGCGATTGGGGATGGCGATACCTACCGAAAATTTTCAGACGCCTCTAGGGCTTCTTCAGGCCACCGCAGGTGTTAGGGCTTCTTCAGCAGCCACCAACTTTTCACGCGCGATTTGAAGAAGACGAAGAAAGCCGACGCGATTTCAAGAAGATGAAGATAGCAACGTTTTTTTCAGGAACAAACTTTGAAGAATCTTGTGTCTGAATTTGTCTTACGTAGAGGAGAAGAAGAACGGCTGAAACGCTGTCGTCTAGGGCTTTTTAATTCCACCTAGATTAAATGAGTCCACGTGGATTTGCCATGGTGTAAGTCCGGCAATCCACGTAAGTTTCCGATTCCCAAAAAAAAAATTGTAGGACATGGATGATATTTTTGTGATAGATTGGGTACCGTTTTGATATTATCGTTAGGGTGGGACATTTTTTAGAATTCGCTCAAACGATGGGACAGAAAGTTACCTTTACCCTTATTTTTTTGTGGCTCATTTTTTTATATTATATATCTTATTTTTGTTGTGGCACATATGAAGAATAAATATATATGAGTTTAATTAGGCTCATATATTCAATACAATACTTCTGAATGTAATGTAAATTATCAATTTTGTATTATGTAATGTAAATTATCATTTTTGTTTAATTTCTCTGTATTATATTTTACTATACATTACAATATTTCTCTGTAAATTATCAAAAAAAATTTAGACTCCTATAGTACTTCTACTATACATTATAAATACGTAAATTATCGGACCGTGCGAAGCACGGGTATAACTTAATTAATTTGGGCCTTCATATTTTTTTGTGGGCCAAATTAAAATAATAATAAAAAAAATATAATTTTTGGTCCATATATAGAATTACTTTATATGCACACGGATTTTTTTTTATGTATTTTTAATATTTTTAATACATAAGTTACTTATTTAATATGAATTGTATGATATGAAAGTTATTTATTATTTTAATTCCTATTTTTTGTATTATGTAATATACATGATTAATTTTGTATTATGTACCAATACTATACTTCACAAATACGTATGAATATTCATGTCGTGTGAATCACGGGTACGTTACTCTTATTATATATATTACTTTTATTAAATACGTATGAATATTCATGTCGTGTGAAAAATTGGACCGTGCGGAGCACGGGTATAATACTAGTATAATACAACGTCCACCAAATTGATGCTAGTGTTAGTATTGTTTTTTTGTTTTTTTAAAATGTAAAAACCTAGTCGGAATTGAAAGCATGGGTGAGACAATGTCTAACGTGGTGGTGGTGGACAACGGCGGCGGCCTCATAAAAGCCGGTATCGGCGGCGAGCGCGACCCCGCCTGCGTGGTCCCGAACTGCACCGCCCGGCCTTCTTCCTCAAAGAAATGGCTAGTGGCCGACCAGCTCCTCTCCCCGTCGGAGGACCTGACCTCGGCCACCCTCCGCCGGCCCTTCGACCGTGGCCACCTCATCAACCCCGACCTCCAGTCCTCCATCTGGGCCCACCTCTTCACTAACCTCCTCAAGATCAACCCGTCCACCTCCTCCCTCCTCCTCACCGAGCCCCTCTTCGCCCTCCCCTCCATCCAGCGCGCCGTCGACGAGATCATCTTCGAGGACTTCAATTTCCGTGCCCTCTTCGTCGCCGACTCGCCCTCGCTCGTCCACCTCTACGAGGCGTCGCGTCGCCCCTACGGCCTTGTCTCCAAGGCACAGTGTAGCCTGGTCGTCGACTGCGGCTTCAGCTTCACGCACGCCGCGCCCGTGCTGCAGAACTTCACGCTCAATTACGGGGTTAAGAGGCTCGATCTCGGCGGGAAGGCGCTCACGAACTATCTCAAGGAGCTGGTCAGCTACAGGAGCGTCAATGTGATGGATGAGAGCTTCATCATGGATGATGTCAAGGAGAAGCTGTGCTTCGTCTCCCTTGACGTGCAGAGGGACCTCAAGATTGCGCGGTGTAGTATTCTTTTTCTTCCCTCGGTTTTTTATTTGTTTACCTAATTGGGGATTGGTGAACCCCAATTGGGGTGGATGCATGGTTCATTTACAAGTTTTTGCCTTCGTGTTTTTAATTTTTGGGATATTTAGATTCGACTCTTAGCTTCGGTAGTTTGAAATATTTCTGCTCTGATAAATTTGAAAAAACAACAATGTGTTTGTGCGAAGGTCCAACTAGGGTATCAGTGAAACGCATGAATGCTGGTATCTGATCAATTGATTGAAATGAGGAGAAGTGATGGAGATATTTGGTTTCTACCGGCTAATAATATTATTGAAACGCCTCAATGTTGGCATCTGATTAACACGAGTGGAAGTTAATTTAGAAATTTAGTTCCTGAAAAGAGTCTAAAAGTGATTAGTGTTTGAACTTTTTTGTTCCGGATGCCAATTTATTAGGTTGTAGCTGGAGAGGAAATGCAGATTTAGAAGGCAAGATGAAAAAGAAAGTGTAATGGACGTTTCAAGTGTTAGGTTGAGTGTTTTCCATTGTAGAGGAGGATAAGGAGGAAGGAGAATCATAATGCATTAGTTTCGGAAAGGGAAGAAGAATCAGACATCTTTCAGTACATGGAAGCAAGTTTGGTGCATATATTAGGTTCCTTCTAAAGAATACAAAAGTGAAATGACGTCACTGGTCTTAAAAACTTCAGGGGGAGGTACTGTTATTTTGGAATTTTTATAATCGTAATGGGTGTCTCTTTGTTATCTTCATAGTGTTAACAACTGTTAGAAACTTAGTTGCTGCCATCTTCTTCTACCGTGCACCATATAAATGATGTTTATTCATAGTATGTTTACCCATTGCTTTTCGTTCATCTATGGAAGAGATAACAGCTGGAGGTGTGGGCAGAGGTGAATTGTGCTTAATCTAGCTGTCTCAGGAAAGAAACTGATCCTGTTAGGTCGTTCTCACAAATGTTTATTACAAAATTCTAGTATTATGTTGTGGATTTTACTGATAGCTTCAGTTACATGATTCTTTGGTGGACTTCATCTTGTAAGTACCTCATGTCTATCGTATAGGAACTTAGGAATTATAAACACACCTATGCGTGGTACTTTTTCCGTGCCTTATAGTCTTGCTTTTCTAAAACATTACATAGTTTATACAGATGCTGCCAAGAGATAAGGTCAAAAAATGAGGTAAGTCATCAAAATTCAAGTAGATGATGTAAAATTTATCAACTTAGAAGAGAAAAAAAAAAGGAGGAAGATTAGGTGATTTATATTCAATTCGTGATAGAAAAATCTTCGTAACTTATTTTCTACTATGAAGAATATTCATGATTAGGATAATAAATGACAATTATGAATTTTCTTTTGAGGGGGCAATTATGAAATTAAGAGCTTCTGTTTTTAAAATTAGTGAAAAATGTGTACTTATATGTATATTGGTGCATTAGAATAATTTATTATGACATAACAAAGACAATAACGATCTGATAAGAGCTGTTACTACATTTGATCTTAGCCAAAAGGCGAAGAATGGCGTACAAATACAAGGACAATCCGACTCAATAATTGCTTTTGACATTAAATGAATATATGTATGATTCATGTTTATGTTTTGCTACTATATGGACAGCTTAATATGATTACAACCCGATGGTTATTTGACACCGAGGGCTATAGCTGGAAGGGTATTTGATATCTATTTGTTGATCTGGAACTTCAGTAATATCAGTTTGATGCTAAACAGTAATACACTTATTATTACCATGATTAGGTAACTGTCTTGTACAATCAAGTGATGCAATCTTAACCTTCAAAGTTTTATTGATCAAGAATATAGTGGTATTGAACAATTTGAATTCTCATTATGTGAACGGGATAGTTTTATATATGTGAGTTGAGAAGCTTTTCCTTATTTACTGGCTTGAAATAAATTTTCAGGAGACCTGGAAAAGACAATTTGTTTAGGTGTAGTTACGTGCTTCCAGATGGCATCACTCATACGAAGGGATTTGTAAAAGACCTCAATGAAACAAAGCGATACTTAGCCCTGGGTGAAGATGAAGCCCCTTTTTCCCCAGAAGGAGGAAAGGATTATGTGGATCTGCAGGATGGTAGTGATGACCCCCAGCACAGAAGAAGCACTGACCTAACAAAAACCGTAGAGATTGCTCTCTTCTTAATATTTAAATTCTATCCATTTTCAAACTGTCAGTAACTGTCTCTTTCTGCAGGAATTTTCCTTGACGAATGAGCGGTTCCTTGTCCCAGAGATGATATTTCGACCAGCTGATTTGGGTTGGTCTACTAGCCCATATTTTGATTTTGAACTTTAGACATGTAATACTTAGATTTAGGTCATCACATAATTATGTTTTGGTTTAATCTCAGTTTTGTAGCAAGAACTGAGAAATTTGCGGTTTCTTTTACCTGTTAGTCTTTCTATTTCACAAACTGCACCATGAGAGCTATAATATTATTGATGAAGTCCTTTTGCTAACTATGTTTCTCAGGAATGAACCAGGCAGGACTTGCAGAATGCATAGTTCGAGCTGTCAATTCGTGTCATCCTCATCTTCACCCTGTGTTATATGAGAGGTAATGATTCTGGATTGTCACCTGTTATGCGGTCATTAGTTATACTTTTACCTAAAATATTGTTCTGATTTTACCAAAAGCTTCTTTGTCTATGATGTGTAGTATCATTTTGACTGGTGGAAGCACATTGTTTCCTCGATTTGCCCAAAGACTGTAAGCATCATTTGTCTGGTAAGACTAAAAAATTGTTTCCCAAGGTCATTTATCACTAATAGCTTGTTATGTGACTAGAGAGAAGGAGCTTCGGCCTTTAGTCCCCGACGAATACCAAGTGAAGATCGCAAGTCAAGAAGAGTAAAGTCTTTTTCTTCTGAGAACTATGTATAACTTTTTTTATGCTTTTTACAGTTAATAATGTTGGTATTTGCTTTCTTCCACAGTCCAATATTAGGTGTTTGGCGAGGGGGATCACTATTAGCGTCTAGCCCTGATTTTGAAGCAATGTGTGTCACCAAGGCTGAGTACGAGGAGCTGGGATCCGCTAGGTGTCACAGGAGATTCTTTCACTAGCATGAAGATCTTTAAGGTATCATGGATTGACTTAATAAGTGAACTGTATACCGATATATAAGTATGAAGAGCATGTTATTTTACCAATAATGAAATGAAAAATGCCCTTACTTGACCCACCCTGCTTATTTGACATGTTTTATAAGTATCTCAGTAATGGAAATAGATTAGATATGCAACAATGCAGCACCACTAAAGTTGTCATAGCTTAGACTCCTTGTCATTGCTAAGTCGACATTAGGGATGAACAATTATGTTGCATTCACCTTTAAATATCTGATTTGTTTGTTTAATGATTTAAAACTGACCAGGGCGTTTATATAAACTATTCACACTCAGTTTATAATCACCTTTCTCATTGACTTGTCTTATCATATCTATTATTCATTTTGAAAGACACCAACGATAGGATAAACATTCCAAGGCTGGTTGAGATAAGTATTTCTAAGTGTGAGATCACCACAATTCTTGAGGAGCTGAATGCATAGATCTTAGAGAAGACACAATATGCTTGATTATGATCTTGAGGTTGTCTATCTTTTGGTCCGAACTCAATGAAAGAAACTTATGCATGCATCATCACGAAGGAAACCGTACAAATTGTATCTTTTTACTACTTTTCTTGTTTCTTTTTACCTTAAATTGTATCCAACTTTGTAGGCTGTGGAAGGCTCCATATCATATCATTCAATTCCTCGTAGCACTCTCAAGGATTATGAAAGTACGACTGAAGTTTGTGACGGGAATCTATCTCAACTCCTTGGGAAAGCCGGTCGGTGTCTATATATCTATAAAAGAATAATCATTTTCAGAAATAGTAAATTGTATTTTTCGTCAAAATCATCATGTCATTTTTGCAAAACAATTATTATTATTATATTGTTTGTATGTTTGTTTCGTCTATTCTAGATCATACAAATATATTTTTGTTATAATGAGTTTGTAGTCTAATTACCCTATATGACCATAGTTTGTAGTTTTTATTTTAAAACGAACTAGCATTCGCATCCCGTGCAATGCACTGAAAAACATTTTTAATTTTATATTTATATAAAATTAATACTAATTCAATTATTATACTTATAAATATAATAAAAATATTAATTTTTATTAAATATATTTGAATTGAATATTGAAAAAATTAAAAAGAATTCACAATTATAAAATTTGATATTATGAAAAACAAAGACAAAAAAATAAGTTAAAAAAAAATAAAAACAAAATACTAATTAAAAAGAATTTAAAATATATTTATTCAAAAAGATGAGAGAGGAGAGAGAAATTTATAAAACTTTAATATTTAAACAAATTTAATTTTTACATTTTAAATCAAATATTTTCATAAAATATATCTTATTAAAGCTCTTATCGTGATCTTTAATTTGATATGCATATTAAATATTTTATAATTAATCGAATTTCATAATTTTGGAAAGAAATGTAACAACAAATAAGAAGTTAAAGAAAATGAAAATAAAAAGAAAAATATATAGTTTAAACATAAACCTTCAATTTTATTATAACTACAAAATTGCCACTCAATTTTGAAATTGATTTCAAATTGGAAACTCCCTTTTTAATATATTATAGATTTGTAGTCTAACTATACCCTATATGACCATATTAAAACCTGTGTTATTCAAAATGTGGCAAATATTTGGTGAACAGAGAGAGTATTTTGTATGCATTTAAATGTTATTAGTGGAGTATGGGTCTCGTTTTAATTTTGAGTGGAGATGTGTGAATCCTACTATTATAGATGAAAGTGGCAAATTTTTTATGGACTAAAAAGATAATCATGTCAAAAAAAATTGGGTGGAGGGAGTATTTGATAAACATAAATAAAAATATCAAATTATTAGTATAGATAAGATTTATGATCATGTATAAACTTTTAACATTTGTATTTATTTATTTATTTATTCTATAGTCAACAAATATAAATGAAATTTTGAACATTTAACATTAATCGAGCCTCTATAATCTATATACTCCATTCGTCTCATAAGAGTGCGCATCATTTTTTATGGCACATGTTTTAATAAAATGTTAGATGAGTGTATTGAGAGTTGAAAAAGTGATTCACTTTATTATAAAATAAGAGTAAGAAATAAGGAGTTAATGGTGGGGTGGTATCCAAAAATGACAAATGCACTCTTACGGATCATTCCAAAATAGAAATAAAGGCACACTCTTATGAGACGGATGGAGCATTATACGATAACGATGTGCATATTGTCATAATTAGTAACTGTTTTTAAAATTATTTTTCGTATATAGTTTCTAAAATTGATATGTATAAATGTCATATCATGCTTATATATTGATAATTTTGCATCAACAATTAATAATGAATGTTACAATGACATAACTCATGACAAGAAATTAATTTTTAATAGATTATTGAATGTTATAACTTCTATAGTGGCATGTAATAAACTTAAGAAGATTTATTTATTTACTATAATAATAAATTATGTTATATAAATGATATATTGCATACAATAAATGTGTATTTGGTCCCGGGGCGAGTATATACTGGTGTATGGGGAAAGGAATACACCAGTTTGCACAACTTTTTGTTGTTTTCTCGTTTTCTCAAAGTATTGAACAACTTATTGATAATGAGTCAGTAAGTGAAGGAAGTAGTCTACTGACTAAAGGCAAGTTTATTGAACATCAAGCAAGTTGACTGTATTCAGCTTAGACGAGATAAGTTCATGTTCAATTGATCATGCGAAATTCAGTGAACTACAAAACTCTCTTTGTAGAAAATCTTTTCTTTCTATTCTCACATCAAAGAACTATGATCACTTTGATGTGTTTTGATAAACAATTGGACCTGCTGATGTGCAGTTTGTGATACAGAGGATCAACCTGCTGAAAGGTTCTGCAAGTAAGCTAAATATGAAACCCAAGTACAAATTGTAAACCACAATCAATTTTCTTTTTTCAAAGTCTTGACTATTTGGACCTCAATAAGTTTAGAAAGATAAGCAAGCAGGCAACAAGATAAGAAAAGAAAGCTTAAGTACAACACACAAATATATATTTTTATGTGGTTTGAAGCGACTCCTTCTACATCCACGACCCTAAGTCCGCAGGGTAATCCCTTAACCTTAACTTGGCAATTTTCGCAGTTGCGATCCCGTTACTTAGCAATTTACACAGTTGAAGTCCCGTACTTAGCAATTTTCACGGTTGCAGTCCCGTTGGCAATTTACGCAGTTGCGATCCCGTTGTTTGGAAATTTTCATAGTTGTGATCCCGTTGTTTTGTCAATTTTTAGACTTCTCACTCAAAGCTTACTCGTCGACTTCTCCTTACTTCTTCACTTTGTCTTTACAACTTTGTGAGAAGTGAAAGAGGGGGTTTATCCTATTAAGTGAACACACTGTTACAATGAAGAACAGTATCTGAAGATCAGTGTTTTCAACGTTAGGCTTAGGATGTTTACATTGAAAATGCCTAGTATATAGACTACAAATGTATTCACAAGTTATTCACTTGGAATTTACAATGAAGAACTAGTTCCTAATCATGATAGTTTGCTGGTTTCTAAGGATGTATCATGAACCTACACAACAATTTCATGTTTTTTACTACCTCCACCACGCGTCTGTTTATTCCGATGTATATATAGACCGAAGATTGAATCTAGCTGTTGGACAAAGCCTTCTTCAAATTTCAATACATTGTTCTCTTCGAATTCTTCCTATTGTAGCAAGGAATGACTCAGTTGAAAGATCTGCACATCTGTACATGATGTTGACGTTCAGTAATCATCCCTTTACTTTCTTCTGAAAAGCGGGATTCACATTTAATACATATTTAGAGGCATTTATTGTTCGAAAGAGTATACACTTTAGGGATTGACTTTGCTCTGAGCATTTTGACCAAAGGACTGACGTGGTATGAGTGAGTTTGGACACGGGTCAATATATTGTCCTTTAGTCAGTTTGCTAGGTCAAGTTGATGATTTTACTAGCTTGTCATTCAGTGCAGCAAAGTCCTCTTGCTTTGTGGCTTGGGCACGAACCCCGATCAGGTCAGTCGCATATCTGATCATTCAGGCAAGGATTTTCCCATCAGCCTTGGACTCCAGCTGGATCTTCAGTTGGGTCAACCAGCCTTCGACTTCTTTAGCAATCTACGTTAACTTAGAATACTTGTGATATTCATAAGCTATGTTTTGACAATCAATATGGTCCCATCATTGAGTTTTGACATTCCATCAAAATAACAAAATAACTCATATTATCAATACTATATGTAATTAAAGTAGTCCATTAAAAGTAATTTGCCATTAATACACACAAACACAAAAAGGTTAAATTTTCACTTTTAAAAATTTGAGGACATCATGGAGTAGTATCTCTCAATCAAGACAAGTGATTTACTACATTTGTTACCAACTTTATAATTTTTCAGTATAAAATACAAACTATCAAAGCAATAGAAGTGAGTAGGCTTAAAAAATTTAGAATAAAATTAATCAAATTTGTTATTACAATTTGAACTGATCATGAAAATGATCATTTTTTTCTCTCACGTATTAACATGAACTATTTACCTCTAAAAACAAGTAAGAATGTGAAAACGCCAACTCAAAATAATTTAACTACATTAAACCTTTAAACAAATCTCATACTTCCTTCAAAAAAATCTTAAACTTTTACATTATCTTATATCATTTTCCTTAATCAATTTCTACCATTATTCCATAAATTCACACCGAAAATAATATAAATTTTAATATACTCAAAACAATCATACAACTTCTTTTCATCTCTATTGTTCTATAGATTTATTAATCTTTGTCGGATGTCCCAATGTCTTGACTAAAAATATACTCTATTCCCTTGACTGAAATTCTCACTTCTGGTAGAATTTGGAAGATATAGTTCTCTTCCATCTTCTGCATCGTGCTAAATGTAATTAATCATGATCACGAACTCCTTTTTATTTGTGTGGAAGGGACTCACATGGATTTTAATTGTCACCCCCAATAGCCGATTATTGTAATTTCTTACTTTAAAGGAAGAAAATATTGAGATATTTATGGTTGTGGTAGACAAGTGCAAATGTCCTAGTATATATGTTTATATTTTATGGAATGAGGTGACTGCTCTGGTTTATGAATTATCTTAATATCATACATGTCTACTGCTATGTCTTCTCACTATTAATTTTAGGGAGCAAAATTTGCTATAATATATGATACATGATGCAAATTATGCAGGTATGTCCTTATTGGGTCTATATGATAAGGATAGAACACGTTATGTTAATAAGTTTAGCGGACCCAGAATGTCAAGCTACCTAAGATACTAGTATTATATAATACTCCATCTGTCCGTCAAAAGTGGGGCACAATTATTATATCGAGCATCCGCAAAGAGTGTACCACTTTTCTTTTAAAGAAATGATTCTACCATCCACTTTAATCTTTTAACCTTACAAACACTCTTTATTTATAAAAAAAAAAACTCACCTCAAATTCAATCTCAACCATACATCTCTTAAAGTGATGAAACTCTTTCTCCATTACATCAAAATCATTACCAATTTTATTAAATCCCGTGCTCAGTTAAAATGCCCCACTTTTGACGGATGGAGGGAGCATCGATTATCACGCGACAAGATTGATACTTATTCAACTTGTTTGACAACTAAGGCACCGTCAACCTAATGAGCGTCTTTAGCAACATGATATTTTCCAATACTTATACAATGCGATTTAAGATCAGGTTTAACTATGAAGTTTGAAAATCACAATATATACCTTCTTGGCCTATTAGAAGTTATAAAATAAAAACAGTATAACAATAAGTTTATATCAAAATTGTGCAATGCTTGAGTCGTAATATCTCGAGTCCGAATTCACCGTAACACAATCTTTAAACTTCTATTTATTTAATAATAATAAAAAGAATGTATTCTCTCCGTCCTCATAAAATATATCTAGCATATTTTTGATAAGTTTTTCATTCACAATAAAGTGGGAGACCCTTACTTCACTCACAATATATTCAACTACTTTATTAAAACTCGTATTATTTACAAATGAAGTACTTTTTATAAGGACGGAGGGAGTATAATAATATTCCAAATGCTTGGAATTGTAACATTTTTTTTTGTTCTAAAATAAACATCTTTTTTTTAGTGGGCTTTACCTGCATCTTTTAAGTCATGCTCACTGAGTCACTGTATACGATTTTCTAGTACAGTCTCGTTTGTATGATTTACAAGACTAAAATTCAAACGAAATATTGTAGACCAGTGAACACGATTTCTTCTCATTATATTTTTATATACCCCCCCTTTCAAAAAAAAAAAAAAAAAGAACCTGCATGCACACTACATTGTCTACTGCATCATCCACTAAGAATCTCTGAGCATCTCATTGCGAGTGGAATCTTAACAGTAATGGGAAATTAAATTTTTTTTAGGGCTGAAATCCAATATTTTTCCCAAAGCATCAATTATTGCTGAAATGGGTAGGTTACATGAAATAATTATGGTTGATCAATGTCTGCTCCTAAAATTTGATAAGTCTGTTCCGTATCTTATGGAAATGTCGATTTAAAAGCTTCAAAAATGGCTCCTCCAAAATTACTTGGCTACCTTAAATACTCACACAACATAAAACATAGACTACTATTTTTGGTTCAATAATTATTAAATAACTGATAACTGATCGCTTGGGTGAAAATGATAACTCAAGCTTTTGGGATGTGGTGCACCTACTAATTATTTATTAAAGTATATACACGAAAATGCAAGTATTATTTTGTGATCGCTTGGGTGAAAATGATAACTCAAGCTTTTGGGATGTGGTGCACCTACTAATTATTTATTAAAGTATATACACGAAAATGCAAGTATTATTTTGTAACCGTGGTGATTCCAGATATTTCTAGATTAATTCAGTGATCATTTATTGGCTAGTGTAGTCGTCTTTGAAAGAACAGATATAATTAAGAAGCAATTTTGCATGCAATTGCAAAATAAAAATCAAAACATAAACCATATTGATTTCAAACATACCTAAAAGATCACAAGAATAATAGAAATAAAGAGACCAACCTTGTAGTGTTATAGCTTTATTTTTTGTGTGTGCTGTGCTGCTGTTAATTGTTGGGAAATTAGACGCAACTAATTCCGCCCTGGATCTAGTGTGACGCAAAATTTTGGATATCGACCGATATGAAACGAGAAAAAAAAAATGACACCGATATTTTTAACGTGGTTCGGCCAAACTGCCTACGTCCACGGACCCACACCAATATATTAGAGAATCTCAAAAGGAGGAGTACAACAAAATATCACACTGTATTTAGTATCTGCCTACGCAGAGGCTATCTCTCAACTCTCTTTTATCACTCGTGTATAACTTCCACACTGAAGTTTTATCTCACAAGATTTTTTCTCTCTCTATTTCTATCTCTCTCTAGATAGCTATGGTTGTGATTTTGGTGTTGTGTTGTTGTGTTTGGGATGCTGCAGAAGATGTTTATTTATAGGCAAATGGTGGAGGTGGTAGGTGGCAAATGGTGGTAGGTGGCAAATGGTGGAGGTGGTAGGTGGCTACCTACTTCCATTTTTTACTAACAATCTCCCACTTGAAGACTGATTTCAATCTGTCTTCACACCTCGATCAACGCAGCAGCCTTTCTGTCTTTGTCATTCTAGCAAACCAATTGAAGCTGAGCACAACTTCAATTTATCAATGGTTACTGCCTTTGTAAGCATGTCGGCTGGATTTTGAGCTCCTTGGATCTTTTCAAGTATTAACACCTCATCCTCCAACAGAGATCTGATGAAATGATAACGAAGTCCAATATGCTTCGTTCTAGAATGAAATGCTGAATTCTTTGCCAGATGTATCGCACTCTGACTATCGCTGTGCAAGACATTCTTCGTCTGATCAAAACCCAATTCTGCCAACAACCCTTGTAACCAGATCATTTCTTTGCTAGCCTCGGTGATTGCCACGTACTCTGCTTCTGTAGTGGATAAAGCAACAATCTTTTGTATCTGCGAGATCCAACTAACAGCAGTCGTGCCAACAGTAAAGACATAACCAGTAGTGCTTCTCCTGCGATCTACCTCACCGGCAAAATCTGCATCTACAAAACCTTGTAGTGCAACATCACCTCGTCGAAAACACAAGCATCTATCAGTAGATCCACGTAGATATCTCAATATCCACTTTACTGCTTCCCAATGCTGCTTTCCTGGATTTGCCATAAATCTGCTCACAACTCCCACTGCATGAGCGATATCTGGTCTAGTACAGACCATGGCATACATCAGACTTACAATGGCTGAGGCGTAAGGAATTTTAGCCATGAAGTCTCTTTCCTCCTTAGTTTTTGGAGAATGCTCTTTGGATAGGCGGAAATGGTTAGCTAATGCTGAGCTAACCGGTTTAGCACTGCTCATGTTGAATCTTTGCAAGATTCGATTGACGTAGTTGGCCTGAGACAACTGCAAAACACCTTTTTGCTTGTCTCTGTAAATTCTCATCCCGAGAATTTGCTTTGCTTCTCCTAAGTCCTTCATCTCGAACTCCGCTGAAAGCTGCCTTTTCAACTTCTTGATTTCGTTCAAGTCTGAGCCGGCTACTAACATGTCATCAACATAAAGTAGCAAGATGATATAGTTGGACTCGAACCTCTTGAAGTAACAACAATGGTCAGCATTGCACTTCATGTAGCCATTTTTCTGCATGAATCCATCAAACTTCTTGTACCATTGCTTCGGAGCTTGCTTCAAGCCATACAGGCTCTTTTTCAACTTGCACACCAGCTTCTCATTTCCTTTGACAGAGAATCCATCTGGTTGTTGCATGTATATTTCCTCCTCTAAGTCACCATTGAGGAAAGCAGTTTTCACATCTAACTGCTCTAGATGCAAGTCCTCCGTTGCAACAATACTCAGGACCGATCGGATTGTTGTCAACTTTACAACCGGAGCAAAGATATCTGTGTAGTCAATTCCTTCTTCCTGTTGGAAACCTTTGACTACCAATCTTGCCTTATATCGCTTTGAACCATCATGCTCTTCTTTGATTCTGTACACCCATTTGTTGTGTAGAGCTTTCTTTTCTTTGGGCAACTCAACTAGTTCCCACGTCATATTAGAGATAAGAGATTTTATCTCTTCTTTCATTGCAAGCTCCCACTTGACAGAATCTCCGACTTGACATGCTTCTTCATAGAATTCAGGTTCACCAGCATCGGTCAGTAACATCTGATTCATGTACTTCCTGTTTGGAACATGAGGTCGAGATGACCTCTTGGGTATAGGAGTTGGAGCTGGAGCTGGAACTGGAGACTGTGGTGGATCAGCCTCAGAGTTGGGCTCCTCCGTCTGCAAACCTTCATCTGTTTGCTTTGATGTACTGCACTCTGCAGTATCATCTGGATCAACGTATGTTGGATCGTCACTTGTTGTATCGGTGGACTGAACTGCATTCCTGTCCTTGTACATCACATTTTCATTGAATATGACATTCCTGCTTCGAATGACCTTCCTGTTTTTGTCATCCCAAAAACGGTACCCGAACTCATCTCCACCATATCCAATGAAAGTACATTTTAGTGATTTGGAGTCGAGCTTACTCCTGGCATTATCACTAATGTGTACATACGCGACACAACCAAATACTTTCATGTGAGAAAGTTTAATTTCTTTGCCGCTCCAAACTTCCTCAGGTATTCTGTACTCCAATGGTACAGATGGCCCATGGTTAACGAGATATGCCGCTGTGTTGACAGCTTCTGCCCAAAATTGTGTTGGCAGTCCTGCATGTATCCTCATGCTCCTAGCTCTTTCTGTCAACGTCCGGTTCATGCGTTCTGCAACTCCATTTTGTTGTGGTGTCCCTGGCAACGTCCTTTCTAACTTGATGCCATCCTGGTAACAAAATTTCTTGAACGCCATATCTTCGTATTCTCCACCATTATCGGATCTCAACTTCTTTATCCGTAAGCCAGTTTCATTTTCCACCATGGCCTTCCACTTCTTGAACGCCTCGAACACCTCTGACTTGTGTCTCAAGAAGTAAACCCACACCTTTCTCGAGTGGTCATCGATGAAAGTCACAAAGTAAGACTTTCCGCCATTGGATGAAACTGCTGCTGGGCCCCAAACATCTGTGTGGACTAACTCAAGCTTTACTTGCTTCGGAGTTCTACCACTGGTATTGAAACTCACCCTCTTCTGCTTCCCGTAGATACAACTTTCGCAAAAGTCTATATCAACAGACTGAAGCTCTGGTAGTTTCCCTTTCGAATGCATATACTTGAGCCCTTTCTGGCTCATGTGCCCAAGTCTTTGGTGCCACAAATTTGCATTCTTCTTACTATCAGCAACTGCAATTGTCACACACGCATTCATCGTTGTGTATAGGCTTCCAGTATCCTTGCCACGTGCAAGAATCATTGCGCCCTTAGTGATTTTCCAATAATCACCTGAGAAGTGTGTATCACATCCTTCTCTTGACAATTGCTTGACGGAGATCAAGTTCTTCCTCAACTCTGGAATGTGTCTCACGTCCTTCAATTTCCATACAGATCCATTGAGTTTGATCTGTACTTCTCCTATGCCCACCACGCTGCATGGATGATCATCTCCAAGATATACTTCTCCGAAATTTCCCGACATGTAATTTATGAAGGAATTTCGATTCGAGGTGGCATGGAAAGATGCTCCAGAGTCTATGACCCAATACTCGGCCCTTTTCTCCATGGAACATATCAAGGCATCGCCTTCTTCTTCAGCCACAACATTGGCTTCGGTCTTTGTCTCGTTTCCCTTTGAAGGTACTTTACACTGCGTTCTGTAGTGTCCGACCTGACCACAGTTCCAACATTCAACAGACTTTGATTTGTTGGAATTCTTGTGGATCCTGGAGCTCTGCCTGCCATTCCTTGACTTGCTCCGTCCACGCCCTTGACTTCTGTTTGAGTTTCTGCCTCTGCTTTCTGCATTTAAAGCGGCACCTGAAGTGGAGACTACATCTGACTGCCTCCGGATCTCCTCGGTTAAGATCATGCTCACGACATCATCGAACTTCATTTTGGACTTACCGGCAGAGCTGCTAATGGCCGTGACTGTGCCATTCCAGCTCTCAGGTAACTGCCCAAGAATTAACAAAGCCCGGACCTCATCATCGAATTTGATGTCCACCGTGGTAAGTTGGTCCGTCACTTCGTTGAACTCGTTCAAATGTTCTCCAAATCTTCCGCTCTCCGTCATTTTCATATTGAACAATTTCTTGATCAAATGAACTTTATTTGCTGCAGACGGCTGCTCGTACATGCTGGATAAAGCTTTCATGAGAGACGCTGTTGTCTTCTCATGCTTTATGTTGAAGGCGACTGACTTTGATAAGGTCAGTCTGATTGCGCCGAGTGCTTTTCGATCAAGCACCTCCCACTCGTCGTCCTTCATATCCACTGGCTTTTCCTTCAAGGGCTTATACAGGTCCTTCTGGTACAAGTAATCCTCCATTTGCATTTTCCAAAATCCAAAATTCACACCATTGAATTTCTCCATTTTGGAAATTTTATCGTCTGTCGACATTGCTCCCACTCGATCAAAAAACACGATAATTTTCTCAAAAAATTCGTTTCTGATGTGGAGGTTCAGTTTACACTGCAACCACAGAGCATACTAAGAATTTTAAAAGAATAATTACCGTTGCGCACGAAACACTGTTCGCAAAATTTACTATTCACGAATTCACTATTCACGTGAATAGTACCAGCGCAAGAAAAAAAAATTTCGCCACCAACGTGGCTCTGATACCAGTTGTTGGGAAATTAGACGCAACTAATTCCGCCCTGGATCTAGTGTGACGCAAAATTTTGGATATCGACCGATATGAAACGAGAAAAAAAAAATGACACCGATATTTTTAACGTGGTTCGGCCAAACTGCCTACGTCCACGGACCCACACCAATATATTAGAGAATCTCAAAAGGAGGAGTACAACAAAATATCACACTGTATTTTGTATCTGCCTACGCAGAGGCTATCTCTCAACTCTCTTTTATCACTCGTGTATAACTTCCACACTGAAGTTTTATCTCACAAGATTTTTTCTCTCTCTATTTCTATCTCTCTCTAGATAGCTATGGTTGTGATTTTGGTGTTGTGTTGTTGTGTTTGGGATGCTGCAGAAGATGTTTATTTATAGGCAAATGGTGGAGGTGGTAGGTGGCAAATGGTGGAGGTGGTAGGTGGCTACCTACTTCCATTTTTTACTAACATTAATGTTGTTGTTGCAGCTTGTGATCTAGTGATGATATATATTTCATAATGTTTCATAATTTAAAAACAATATACATGGTTTAAATGATTGATTTTGCACTATAAATGATCGAGAGAATTCTTCAACTTGTCCAAAAGGTTGGAAGATTACATCAGAAAACACACATATTTTGCAATTTATTTATTTTTAATTAGAGCATTCACACCCAAGAGTCCCTTTGGAGCTCTAAGAAGGTAGACCCTACTCAAGAGTCTCTCCTCCATACCCATTAGCTCTAAAAACTTCATTTCCATTTCTCCAATTTAAATGCATTTCAAAATTAAAAACAAATAGTTGAATTTTGAAAAATGTTTTTTCATATAATTGAAATTCAAACATTACAATAATTAAAAAGAAATGATAATAATTAAAACTATATTTAAATTATACTAAATAATTAATTTCATCATCGATAATTCTCGACTTCCTCAACGAGTTTCATGTGCAAGGCCATTTCGTCTGCATTCTTCTTCGACTTGTCCGCATGGTGAATTTGAAAGTCGAGAGCTTCGCGTTGAGTGCGGTTGAAATCCTCGATGCCTTTTGCGACTCGATAAATTGCATCGTAGTATTTCACCTTTTCAATTCTACGGGCATCGAGTACTCTACCTTCTTACTCTTCTCCTTGTCTCGCTTTGCCACTTTTTGGCCTATAGGCATCATTGTTATGCTCGGGTCGAAGGATGTCGTGGTGTACCCCCATCTGAGCCCCTCGAATGCTTTAGAGTGAACATCATCGTCGATCAATGCGAAACATTGAGATTCACGGAGAACTCGCCAAATTTTAAAATATTTGAATGGAATCCCCCATGGTTGGTTTGATAGGTGTCCTGAGTTTGTTGAGTGATTTAATCATCACTTGTACCGCTCATCCAATTGACTTGGTATTTCTTGTAGATGGACTCTCATTGCTTGGCGTTCTATTGGACACATTGAAAGTGCAACTTGATTCGCTTGTTGTCGCGAGTCGGAGTGCCGGAAGGCCAAGCTTCGTTGAATTTTCGGGTAATCTCTCTTCCCAATAGAAGAAGAAGAAGAAGAAGAAGAAGAAGAAGAAGAAGAAGAAGAAGAAGAGGTAGTTGATGTATTGTGATGTAAAAATGGTGGTTAAAAGTGTAATATTTATAGATAAATAAAAGAAAAAAAATTGCCTTACTAATCGTTGCTGAAAGATAAAATTTAAAAAACAATAAAAAATCGGCTAAAAGCCGTTAAAAAATTAAATTTTAAATATTTTTTTATTATAGGCGTGTGTTGTGCACGCACCATACTCAAACACACAGAAGCTCAGCGCAAGGTTTAAAGTCGCGATTCGAGTCGAACAACACTAAAAGGAGGTGGGAGGGGTGAAGTGAGGCGGCAGGAAGAGCCGCACTACAACTGCTCTTATATTTGTAAGATTATACGTGAATACTTTATATATTATAGGGTTAAGTATCAATTTGGCCCCTAACGTAGAGGCCCCTGTAGCTATTAACACCCTATGGGTAGAGGTGTATCAACTAAGCCCCTGAAGCACCTAATTTCCGTCAATTAACCCCTCCGACTTAACGGACAGTTAACACCGTTAACTATTTTAATTTTTTTATTTTTTTTATTTCTCTCTCACGCTCTGCTCTCTCTCACTTCTCACACCTCTCACTCATCCCTCTCGGCTCACGATCTCTCTCCATCGCCGGACGACAGCGGCGAGCGCCGCCTCTCGGCTCACGATCTCTCTCGTCTTTCGCTGCAAAGATTATGGCTCACCTTAGGCTAATTGACGACGGAGGCGGCACTCGGCTCTCCACCGTGAGTCCAGACGGCGGCTGACGGTCGGGAAAGAAGGCGACCAGCCGGCCGTGTTCTGCCACGGCGGAGGAGGTGGCGGTAGCACACGAGGAAGGCGGCGTGCGGCTGTTCTGGGAAGAGAGGTGGACGAAGGGGAAAGAGAGTACAGGGGAGGGAAGAGAAGCAGCCGCCGAGCCATTGGCGGCGTCGTTGTCGTACGACGAGGGAGAGAGATCGTGAGCCGAGAGGGAGGAGTGAGAGGTGTGAGGTGGTGTGTGTTTAGTGTGTTGTGTGTGCTGATTGACGACAGAGGCGGCGCTCGGCTCTCCACCGCGAGTCCAGACGGCGGCTGACAGTCGGGAAAGAAAGCGACCAGGCGGCCGTGTTCTGCCACGACGGAGGAGACGGCGGCAGCACACGAGGAATGCGGTGTGCGGCTGTTCTGGGGAGAGAGGCGGACGAAGGGGAAAGAGAGTACAGGGGAGGGAAGAGAAGCAGCCGGCGAGGCGGCGCTCGCCACTGGCGGCGCCGCTGTCGTCCGGCGAGGGAGAGAGATCGTGAGCCGAGAGGGAGGAGTGAGAGGTGAGAGAGAGCTGAGCGTGAGAGAGAGAGCAGAGAGTGAGAGAGAAATAAAAAAAAATTAAAATAGTTAATGGTGTTAACCATCCGTTAAGTCAGAGGGGTTAATTGGCGAAAATTAGGTACTTCAGGGGCTTAGTTGACACACCCCTGCCCATAGGGTGTTAATAGCTACAGGGGCCTCTACGTTAGGGGTCAAATTGATACTTAACCCTATATTATAAATACACGAACATTCATATATATGTATTTAACTGATCATTAGAAGATTTGATTGACGTTGTGAAATGTTGCCATGAGTAAATGAGTGGTCCAATTATAGTGTTAAATAGGCAAAAATGTCATATTCCTTGAGTTGTATGTTAAAAATGTCATACTTTATAAATTTAAGTATTTTATGCCCAAATTTAAGTGAAGAATCTATTTTACTCTTTGATGTTGATGGTTTACTTGATTTTTTGTGAAATTTTAACACATTTGACTGATTTGACAGCTATCAGTCATAAATGTGTAAGGAAAATCTGAGAAAGACAATGGGCGGTTAGATGATCTAGCCACTCACCGATTAGATGTACTTTTGACTAATAATTATCAAATAGTTGATTAATAGTTATCAAATCGGTCAAATATGTAAGACTTTTATAAAAAATCAAGCAAACTCATCAACATCAGGAGTATTTAAAGAATAGGAAATAAGAAGCTTGTGTTTATAAAATAAGGTATTTTTCATATATAATTGAAGGAATATGACATTTTAAATTTTCACTCTTTAATTGAACAAAAGATATAGATGAGTAGAGTTAAGTTTTGCTGTTAGTTTGATTTTTTAGTGTTAAATTGTTGTTTTACAGCGAAATTATTTGAGGACGAGATAAAAATTTATACCAGCTCTTCTTCCCTATAAGTTTATAGTATAAAAATGATAATTTTTATAAATAAAATTAATAATTATCAATAGAAGTAACGATTTATAAATAAAAATATCGATGACATAGGATGATTAATTGCCAATGAAATTATAAATGGATTTGTAGTATTGAAAATTTGGATTTGTAGTATTGAAAATTTATACACACAAATCTAAGATTAGAAATAAGAATTATTCCAAACATTATGTACTTCTTGTTCAATTAATTCTAATGAAAACTACAATTAGAATTTTTTTTTTATAAAAAAAGTACTTCATCTATCTCATTACAAATGTCTCATTTTCTATAATGAAATGTCTCATATAAATGTCTCATTCATTTTTTGGTAAATAATTAAGAGATTAATTAACTAATGGACCCACCACCTACTCTCTCTTTATACTTACTTTAAAAATTTTCAATATATTTTTCTCTCACCACCAACTCACTTTATCTATTAATTATATTTAATCTCCGTATCCAAAAGTAATAGTCTATCTGTCTCAATTCAATAGGTTACAAGGTTTGGGCACATATATTAAGAAACGAATAATTCATAACAAAATAGGAGAGAGAGAGAGAGAGAGAGAGAGAGAATAACTTTTTTTTGAAAATATATTTATCCAAAAAATATGAAAGAGAAACAAAGAAGAGATATGTTTGAGGTACAATGTCATTTGTTGTAAATAATGAGTTATGTGGGATATTTGTTATGTGTTGACTTTTCATTTTAGGAAGTAACCTTTTCAAATGGACGTTCAAACAAGGAAATGTGGCCTATTGAATTGGAACGGAGTGAATAGGATATTTGTAATGGGACAGATGGAGTACAAGATAGATATCATATCATATCATTAAAAATACTCAATTCTCCAATTAATTTTATCAATTTTTTTTTTTGGATCATCCCATTTAAATTGATTAATTATCATATTTTAAATATGGAAACATTTAATCATTTATTTATTTATTTTATTATCAAACACGCTTAAAATACTATTCCCTCCGTTCTGGCTATCTTGAGACTTTTTTTGGCATGAAAATTGAGAAAGTAGTGTTTTGTGTGTAGGTAAAAAAGTGAATAATGTGTAAAAATTTTGTCAAATAAAAAAATGTCTCAAAATTGGTGGGACATCCAAAAAGAAAAATATTTCAAAATAAGTGGGACGGAGGGAGTAATTTTTAAAATTATACATGTCGAAAAAATTGATGAACTTAAGTGGCACGAAAAGAGTTTTAAGAGATGAAAAAGATGAAGGATGAAGAGAATTGCAATTGTTGAGAGAATGATTTTGGAAGATGATTGAGGGGGATTATATAGGTGAAGATTTAAAAAAGAGAGAGAGAGAGAGAGAGATAACCGTTGGAAAAAAAATTGAACGATCAAATAACCTTTGAGTGAAAGGAAAAAAAAGAAGGGAAAAATCGAATTGGACAATTAATTTAAAAATTTTGTTGTTTTTTTTTTAATATGCCGCGTGCAATGCACACGCCTTATATTTTAACAGATGAATCTTATTTATCCAAATGAGTAAGACTCGAGTAAGCAGCATTCTTAATCGACTTACCCATCTGAAAATCGACTCGAGTACCCTCGATTGAGTAAGTAGCTTTGCCACTTGAGCAGTTGAGCTGGATTTGAAAGTCTGATTTGTTAATTATTTTTATAATTACATACGGACACGTTGGCATCTTGTCATTTACGGATTTGCGTGACATGACCACTCAGATCCCATTTATGTGATATGACATATCATTCAATTTTCAGACTCGTGCATATTAATTTATGCAGAAGATCTGTAATAAAATCTGATGCTACTTCATACCAAAAAATTTATGTCTTGTTTTTTACGGTTCAACTTTTAAATGCTTGCTCAATTTCCCGCAATTTAACCTATTTTAATTTTTAAATAATTAACCAATGGTCAACCCATTATTATGGATTGACGTGAATTTTAGCTAGTACTCCCTCCGTTCCGCTCAAAGTGGTGCGTTTCTTTTGGGCACAGAATTTAAGGAGTTGTAGATTAGTGTTTTAAGTGTGTAGGAGAGAAGGTAATAAAGTGATAAAGTAGGAGAGAGAATGTGATAAAGTAGGAGAAATAATGTAATAAGGGAGTGATTAAGAAAAAATAAGGAGTGTTTAATTTTTGCCAAAAAAGGAAATGCACCACTTTCGGTGGGACAGCCCAAAAAGAAATACGCACCACTTTGTGCGGGACGGAGGGAGTATTATAAATTGAGTATCGTTCCGTCAAAATAAAAAATAAAAAAAATTGAGCATCGTTATTAGATTGGAATATCATTTATTTAACAGTCGTTTGCTATGTATGATAAGCGTGAAATACATATATTATTTGCTTCAAAATTCAAAGTCCTTTATAAATTAATGGTCTGCTATCTATTAATATTATTCACATCTTTTGAGTTTTGTATCACATTTGAAAAGTGTGACAGTGTAATTTTTTATATATATCTTACCAAATACTCCCTCCGTCCATGAAAGAACTTCCTAGGAGGGAGTGACACGGGTTTTAATAAAATGTTGTATAGTGTATTGAGAGTGGAGAAAAGGTAGTAAAGTGTATTGGAAATTGTGAAAAAATATTAATAATTTATTGTGTTGTTTTAATTAATGTTATTTGAAGAGAAAATTGATGCTGCATCCAATTAATTTATTGGGAATTGTGCAAGGTTAAATTATTAACTAATTATCGTTTTATTAACCTCCAATTAAAAAGGGTTTTTAATTTATGTTTATTACAAATTCACTAACTATCAGAATGCAATAAATTAAAGAATCAGTAAATGACTTTTGAGAATAAAATAATGGCACACATCCACTTTCATAGATAGAGGGAAAACTTTACATTTGGGAATGTGCAGAGTTTCCCACCAGATTTCGAAGCTACTATTCACTCCTAACACTATATAAGTACAAACATGAGCAAAAAATTTACAGATTACTGCTGCAATCAAAAAAAGCCTACGAGAAAAAAGGGAAGATACATATCCAAGCAGTACAACAACAGCAGCCAATCTTCAAGATGTTACCAGCAAACAGGAAGAAGAAGTTGTCCATGGATAAAAAAAACTGTCTAGCACAATTCCTACTCCAAAATCAGCAGCTTGATGGAACTATACGTCACAAAGCTCAAAAAGAGGCTGCACAAATGTATGGATTAACCACAAGGTCAATTAGAACAATTTGGATGGAAGTAAAGCATCAACAATCTCAAGGTATTCCAGTGCATTTTCAGCAGAGAAGCAGAGGCATCATACATAAAGATAAGTGGAAAATTGATGAAGAGAAAATTAGAAACTTATCTGTTTTAGAGAGGTCTACTATCAGGAAGATGGCAAAAAAACTGAATGTAAGTAAGAGTTTGCTGGGCATTTGGATAAAAGAGAAGCTAATTAGGCCTCACACTAGTGCTATAAAACCAGCACTTAGTAAGGTAAACAAGCTTGCTAGACTCAAGTTTGCCTTGAGTCACTTGAGATTTGATGATGATACTTTGAAATTTCAATCTACGAGGAATGTAATCCACATAGATGAAAAATGGTTTTTCATGACAAAAACTACCGACATATATTATCTCTTACCTAATGAGATAGAGCCACACAGATCATGTCAAAGTAAGAGGTTCATTCAGAAAGTTATGTTCATGTCCGTGGTTGGCAGGCCACACTTTTCTAGTGAAGGGGAATGCCTTTTTGATGGGAAATATGGCATTTTCCCATTCACAACGCAGGAGCCAGCAAAGAGAAAGTCAAAAAACAGGAGCAAAGGCACATTAGAGACAAAGGCCATTCAATCAATCACTAAAGAAGTGATAAAAGCCTGTTTAATCAATCAGGTACATGTTATCAGTGAAGTTTACTTTTTTCATACAAGAGCTATCAGAATTTGTTGATTCATCATCTAGCATTACAGATTATTCCTGCCATCAAGGCTAAGTGGCCAACTACCGAGCCTAAGGAAATCATCATACAACAGGACAACGCAAGACCACACATCTTAGCAACTGACAAAGACTTCATTGAGGCAGCAAACACAGATGGGTTCAAGATTAGTTTGATTTGTCAACCACCAAACAGTCCAGATACAAATATCAACGACTTAGGGTTCTTTAGAGCCATACAGAGCTTACAAGATGACAAGATGGCAAACACAGTGGATGATCTATTGAAGAATGTGCTCTCATCATATCAAGAGTTAACAACACAGACTCTAAACAATGTCTTTCTAACCCTACAAGGCTGTTACATAGAAATCCTCAAGGTAAAAGGTGGAAATGATTATAAAATTCCACATATGAACAAGGGAAGACTCTCAAGAATGGGGCTACTGCCAGAATGCATTGAAGTTCCTGAAGTGCTAGTTAAGGAGAGTTTGGAGCACCTTATGCTGCCAGAGAATGAAACAGGTAATAACTATGACCTCAGTAGACTCACAACTCATTATGGCTACTAAGTAAGGAAGGTTACAACATTAGTTCATAATAGTTCACTGAATTTTTGTATTTGAACTATGTTGTTGCACTTTTGTTTTTTGTGCCACATTTTCCTCATGTAAATGCATATCTTCATGGTTTATTTAAGTGTTGACATTGGCCATAAGTTCATAGAGGTTGCTACTAATATGACAGAGCTAATTAAGTCTCAGAAATCATTAAATGATTCATCATAGACTACTCTGCATATTTAAAACCATCCATCTAAGAACATTATAACCTAGTGAAGCACAAATGCCACAAGATATACTCACAACACCAACATATCATGATAAATGCCACAAGATATCGTCACAACACCAACATAGATTCATCACGGATCTCAGAAATCCATATGGATTCATAACAGATCTCAGAAAATCAACAGATCATATTCAGAACAACAGATATGATCACAGATCTCAGAAAAACCAACAGATATTTCATCACAACATATATGATCATATATCTCAGCAAAACCAACATAGATTCATCACGGATCTCAGAAATCCATATGGATTCATCACAGATCTCAGAAAATCAACAGATCATATTCAGAACAACAGATATGATCACAGATCTCAGAAAAACCAACAGATATTTCATCACAACATATATCATCACATATCTCAGCAAAACCAACATAGATTCATCACAGATCAGGCAAATACATTAAAGATCTCACCAATGTTACAGATCTCGAATGTAATCGAGCATGTCCTTTTTAGAGGCCCAAGGCCCGCGGGTGACAATGGGGTACCGAACCAGATCCTGCCATGGGGATAGTGCATGGTCAAATGGATAGATTTCCTCAGTGGGACCTTCAACGGCCGGCGGCGGCGCCTCCAGAGCACGGACAGATTCCTCAGGCTTTTTTGAGTCAACGATCGGCGGCGGCGTCTCAGTAGAACGCCGATCGTTGAAATTCTCCGAAGGCGATGAGTTAACGGCCGTGGGTGGCGCCGCCGGGCCATGGACGTCGGTTGCACCACCGGGCTCCCCCATTTCCGTTTCTGGAACAACGGTATCATCTCCCATCTCCATTTCTGGAACAACGGTATCATCCCCCAAATCCACCCAACACTCCTCGCCTGTAAGAGTATCGGAGGCAGGGGAATGAGGGGGTGACTGAGACATCGGCAGCGGGTTTGAGAAGTGGGAAGAGAGGAAGACGGCGAGTGAGAGGAATTAGGGTTTGAGTTCAATGTGAACTGTGAAAATCGAGAGAGTGAGACTTTATCGATTTTGAGAGATTTAATGAGAAAGAGAGAGAGAGAGATTTAATTCGAGTGATTCACAGATTTAATTAGTGAGACAGATTTTAATTCGAGAGAGAGAGAGATTTAATTTGAGATTGATTCCCAAATTTAATTACTTTGTTAATAAAGTAAGTTTAATGTGTGGGCCATATTAGGTTTTAGTGTAAATAAAATGAAAAAATAAGGGTAAAAGGGGTATTTTTAAGTGGTGGGGTATTGTCCCAAAATAGGAAAAAGTAGGAAGTTCTTTCGTGGACGTCCCGAAATAGAAAAATAGGAAGTTCTTTCGTGGACGGAGGGAGTATGATATTAATATCTAATAAATTAGATATCACAATTAAAGATATCACGTCTTATTTCATACCATGTAACAAACGAATCCTTAAAATATTTCATTTGTTCTCCAAATAAATATCCATTTAAGAATAATACAAATTTAAAATAATAGTAAAAATTAAAAATACACACATTCACTAAGAATATACTCCCTCAATCCTCCAAATAACTTTTTAGGAGAGAGATGCACGAATTTTGAGATAAATTGTTAAAGTGTATTGAAAGTGATTAAAAAAATGTTATAATCAATATCGAGAGTGATGAAAAATAAGAATAAATGAGATATTATTAGTGGTGACGTAATGTCTCAAAATGGATAGAAAGTTATTTGGGTGTCGACCCAAAAAAAAATATAGGAAGTTATTTGAGGGTCGGATGAAGTATGAAAAATGTCATCTTTTATAAACATAGACATTTTTATGCTCAAATGTACTAAGTTATGCTTAATGTCTCAATCATTATTGTACTTGAGAGACAACATCTTACATATTTCTGACATGTTTTGAAAAAGATAACTACTCCCCCCGTCCCAATATTAATGGCCCGTTTATTTTCGGCACATGTATTGAGAAATGTTGAACTAGGGAGATAAAAGTGATGGCTACATGTTTAAGGATATTACTAAAATCACTTATTATTCAAAATCTGCACATCTTCAAAATCTTCAACCCAATTCAATTTTCAACTCAATTTAAGCTTCAAAATCTATATGTGTGCGTGCGTGGGCGCGTACACACACAAATCCTTCAAAACCATCATTTTCCGAAAAAAAAATTGCACAAAAAAAAAACTTCAAAATCATTTCCAAAAAAAACATGCACACAAAAAAAACTTCAAAATCATTTCCAAAAAAAACATGCACACAAAAAAGCTTCAATCCACAAAATCTTCAAAATCTACATTTCCAGAAAGCTTCAATCTACAAAATCTACATTTCCAGAATGCTTCAATCTAACAAATCTACATTTCCGGAAAACATTTCCAAAAAAAATATGCACACAAAAAAGCTTCAAGGTTTATGATTCTCACCAAAAATCCGCATTCAACAGATCGAAGCATTTCCGAAAATTCTCATTTATGTTCAATCTACTCTCGATCTCCCTACCTATGGCTTCAGCCGCCGCCCTCTTCGCCTAATATTTTCTTCCCGGATCTAGCAACGGCGCGATGGTGGTGCCGTGAGGTTGATGGTGATGGTGGAGGAGAGAGGGGGAGGTTGTTGCCCCCTTCGCCTAATCTTTCCTTCCCGAATCTAGCAATGACACAGTGGAGGCGCGATGGCGGTGGAACCGCGAGGTTGGTGGTGGTGGAGGAGAGAGGGGGAGGTCGTCGCCCCATTCGCCTAATCTTCCCTTCCCGGATCTAGAAACGGTGCGGTGAATACGCGATGGTGATGCAGCCACGTGGTTGGTGGTGGTGGAGGGACGAGGGATAATAGGCGGAGGAGTAGGAATAAAGAGTGTGCTAGGAACAAAAAGGTAGAAAAATTAGGGGGGCGGGGAAAGATTAGGGTTTGATGGGTTAATTAAGCATTTTAATTAAATGTTAATTATAGCTCAAAAAGGAAACAGACTATTATACATGGGACAATTCAAAAAGATAAAATATGCCATTAATAGTGGGGTGGATGGAGTATTTGACAACGATCAATCAAAAATTCATCTAGCCAACACGTCTAGTTGCCCTGGCGGCCTGATCATTTAGCCATTGACTAGATGGTCTTTTGACTAATAGCTGTCAAATTGTTCTATTTTTAGAGTTTAAGTATTATTATAAATACAATAAATTAAAAAGAAAAATATGTTATTATAAGTGGGACAAAAATAATACTTGTTTTAATGATTAACTATGAAAGATAGAGAAAATAATTATGGCTTGAGCTTCTAACTCGATCAAAAATTCAAGATATAGATCATTAAAATATATTTTAAATTAAAAAAAATCATGTCACCATGAATAATTGTTGTCTATCATTAATTAAATTAATTAAACTTGCTAATTAAAAGAATGATTTGGATCATTTTTTATAACAACATATTTCATGGGAAAAAACAAAGTGAATCAAAGTTCGTGTATTTTTTAATAATTCTTAAAGTTTGTGGTAAAAAATAAAATGATCAAAAAATTATGTACTTTTTTAATACTTAATTTTTAAAATTTGTGAGAAAATCAAAATGAACCCAAAATTGTGTATTTAGATGCCAATAACCCTCAATTATTTAATCACTAAAATATGCGTAGTAACCGATTTTTATAGTGCACCATTAACAAGAAAAGTGAGTTATTTACGGTACAAATCTAAGAAGAAATAATGAGCTATTTTAGACGATTGAAGGAGTAACAATTTAAGTAGGCACACGACATGTATTTAACTTAATTATGACGAACATGATTAGTATAAAAATGAGAGACAAAGAAATTAGGCTGCTCCCCAAGCATTTACACATCAACTTCACATCGCAATAGCCACATGAAGGATAACGCTTTGGGGAGGCAAAACCACCCTCCACGGCTCCCCCATCCCCAATCTTTATCACATATTGACCGCCCCTGGCCCACTAACCCAAGCCTAACCAATTTTTGCACACATTTCTATTTCAGCTGGTCTCCTCTGCCCGAGGCCATCTCTAATTTCAATTAATTTACGTTAATTAATAATTCCTCCGTTTCCCTAAAAAAAAAAAAAAAAAAACTTGCTCCGTCCCGATTCAATAGCCACAAACCTTAAACACGAATGTTAAAAAATGAATAATTTATAATAAAATAGAAAAAAGAAAGTAACTTTTATTGAGAATATATGTTTAAGAAATAAAAGAAAAAAATAAAGAAAAAATAATTATGTGTGGAGTACAATGACATTTAGTGTAAATAATGGATTATATGAATATATTTGTTATGTGTTGACTTTCTATTTTTAGAAGTAGCCTATTGAATTGGAACGTCCGAATAAGAAAATATAGCCTATTGAATTGGGACGGAAAGAGTAATTAACTATCTAATTAATTTTAAATAAATTTTAATAAACTCTAATCATTCGTATTCTAGGGAAGAACGAAGGGAGTAGCTTCGAGTGGAGTTAAAATTTCAAATAAAGATGAATAAGACTTTATTTTTTTTGGGCAAATAGCACCAAAATCCCTATAGTTTTCCCGAATTCGCATTTTTTCTGTGACTTTTAAAATTCTTGTTAAAATCCTTGAACTTAATTCTGTTTCTCATTTTTCCCATAAAATTGATCGGCAATATAACTAATGTTGACATGGCTGTCGGAAAGCCACGTAGGATTAAGTTTCCGGCGAAGCAAACGACATAGTTTAAGCTAAACCCTAAACGACGTAGTTTTATGTCTATTTAGGGAATTAAATGCAATCCAATCGAAAAATTGAGGGAAAAATCAAAAAATTGAGGCAAAATCAAATTAGGGTTCTTGAGAAAAACACACCCAATCCATGTCTTCGTCTTCATCATCCCGCCGGAACTTCGCCTCCGCCACCGCCATCTGTTACCACTGCTCTCTTCGACCTCAAATCTCTTCTCCACCTCTCTGACACCGCCCCCTGATCCCTCCCAACACCAATCCACACAAAAACCTCCACCGCTGCTGCTACCTTCGTCCCCTGCCCTTTCAACACTAACCACCGAGTGTGCTAATTTCAATGAAGAACTTTGGCCAGAAGCTGTCGCGCTGGATTTTATTCGGTTTCTTTCGTCGGAGATTTGGGCAATTCGTGGTGAAATTGAATCATGGGGCGATGATTTCCCCACTGCTTACTCTTCGAGAATTTTGCTTGTGATTCTGAAGGCGATGACAGAGAAGGAGTAAGAAGGGACTGTTCAATCGTGTATGAACATCGTGTATAAAACAACGATGTTTTGGTCCTAATTTAATGACTCAGCACAAGCTTTCCACATAGGTGACACGTCAGTGCAATTAGTTGCCGGAAAACATCATTAAGGAAAAAATGAGAATCGGAACTAAGTTCAAGGATTTTAACGAGAAATTTAAAGGTCAAGGGAAAAATGCGAATTCGGGGAAACTGTAGGGATTTTGGCGCTATTTGCCCTTTTTTTAATAGTTCCACCTATCTTAAGATGTTTCTTTATTGGATAAAAAATGTATGGAGTATTTTTTATTTAACTTTTCACTTTTCATTTATCATATTTGACACACTAAATACTTTTTCATCTGTCCTTGAAAATTGTGACCTTATTATCATATTTCAATGTCCCTAAAAATTGTGTTTTTTCTTTATTTGTAAATGACTTCAGAAATTTTTTCTCTCACTATTTATAAAAAAGTGTAGGACTCAATCTTCATTGAAACACAACTATCAATCTATTATACTTTTTTTCTTTAAAATCTATGTTATCTTCATTGGGTCACAATTTTTAAGAATGAATGAGGTATTTTTATGGAGGGAGCAATTAGTAAAAGACTTTCAAGTTCATTTTTTTGAAAAAAGTGGTGAAAAAAACAAAATGCAAGTTGAATATAGTGAAAAATGTATGCGAAGTAAAAGAGTGATGTTAAGAAAAATTGGGATTGGGAGGTTGTGGGGGGCAGAATGGCACATCACACCATCAATCAAACAGCCCCACTCCCCCATTGCTCAAGCATTTATTGCTTCTACCCAAAACCAAATGCTAAAAAGCGCAGCATCTCTCTCCTCTTTCTCCCTCTACTCCTCCCCTCCAACCCCATACTACTCCAATACTACTACACTACACCTCTGCCAAGATTGTTTCTTTCGATTCCTTCTTCAGCTGTTCCAGCAAATCTGCTTTTCTGTTCCGGGGTTTTTCTTCTCTTTTTCTTGATTGCGCCAACAGTCTTAGCTCAAGAAGATGCCCAGGCCAGGACCCAGACCTTACGAGTGCGTGCGAAGAGCTTGGCATAGTGAAAGGCACCAGCCCATCAGAGGTTTGGTTATCCAACAGATTTTCAGGTTCCTAATTTCCTTAATTGTTTTTTTCTAAAAAAAAAAAAAAAACTGGGTTGGTTAATTCTTTAGGTAAATTTTGTTGAAGTTTTGTCCAAAAACTGTGTTTCCGAACAGGCTTGTACATGATAATCACTCCGCTGCAACTAAAAAGAACAAAGAATGGCAGGAGAAGCTGCCTATTGTGGTCTTGAAAGCGGAGGAAATCATGTACTCCAAAGCCAACTCTGAGGTTTCGCCTTTTCCCCCCATTTGTGATTTGGTGTTGGTTGAACTGAATTTTGCTATAATTGGCGTTTACTGATTATGTTTATATGTTGGGTAGGCTGAATACTCCAATATTGAGACGCTATGGGACCGTGTGAATGATGCCGTCGACACAATTATTCGGAAAGACGACACCACGGAGACTGGGGAGCTTCTGCCTCCGTGTGTTGAAGGTGCTCATTTTGTTCTCTGCATCTCTATCTCGTTATTGGGTTTTAAGCATTGAGATCTTCTGGTAATGCTAGTTTGCTATGATTTGATGCTTTGTGGAACTGAATTGTGTTTTTCAGCTGCACTTAACCTAGGGTGTGTACCGGTAAGGGCATCCAGAAGCCAAAGGCACAATAATCCGAGAACTTACCTCAGACCTTCCTATCAAGAATGCAATAATAGCATGTCTCCGAGGTTCCTAAAAGACAATGTGAATGAGCGGAATCCTGATTTGATGCCTGCCCAAACCACCAGTAGCTCCATGCTCAAGATGCCCCAACATGTGGATTCCGCTCGTCTAGTTTGGGAGTCTAACAAGCGAATTGCACCAATTAGTACTAACCAGCACATTGCTTCTTCATTTGAGAAGCTTCATTGTATTGGCAATAAGAATGGTGTTGAACTGGAGTGTAATGCTTCTCTGAGTAGAACCTCAGTGTACCCCTTGTACTACGGGATGACTTTCAAACCCGAGGTTCGTCAATTGGGATTTCAGGAAGCTCAGAAGTCGGATTCTGTGATTATTGGCGTGCCGGTGTTTTCATCACCTGCTGAACCTGCTGCTGAAGGCGGGTGCTTACAGAATCTATTCCCGTATGGCGAAGATAAATTTTTGGGGAAAAGGACATGTGAAGTAGCTTCCAAGGATAGCAAAGGGAAGGGACCTCAGGCCGGCTTTGACTTGTCCCTGAGGTTGGGGCTCTTTTCTGACTCGAATTCGAGCAGGGAAAAGGTCTCTGGTTTTGTTACTGATAGCCTCGGTCGTAGGGTATCTCCGTATGAAGGGCTGCCCGTGGAGAAGGAGTTCCCTTTCTTTCCTATGGAGTCTGCTCATAACCCCACACAGTTGCATAACAGTAAGCAGAACGAAGAGAGTGAGAATCAGAATGCGGAATTAGTTTCTAGGAAGCGTAAGCTATCTTTTAGTGGAGATTTAGGAAATGATCAATTTTTCTGGTCACAGGATTCAACTAACCATTTTGTTGGTCAAATGAGAAGACCTGGTATGTAGAGATTTGCCTTCTTTATTGTATTGTGCGATTATATCTTTTCGAGAGAAAATGAAAAAAAGAAAATTGCAGATTGCATGTATATGCAGTTGGGAGTCCTTTCTTGACTTCTCTGCCCAAGTTCTTGACAGGAAAGTATCAGAAGCAGTTGGTGAAAGTTAATGGGACCTGCATCCGAGGTCCTACGGTAATGGTAAATTACATGTTTTAGGAGAATAGTATGATCCTATGGAAATTAGTTTTTATCTTATCTCTAGGATTCATATTCCATTTATTATGCATTTAAAACATGACAGCAGAGGCAGCAGCAAATTGTAAGTGTAACTGCATATTCAATTATTAAGTAGCAAAAGTTATTCTTATTGATAGTGCTATTGGAGCAAAAAGCTATGAAGTTTGCTAGTAATTCATGGTAGAAGAATAATGGTTGAAATACCTATCCGAGCTTCTAGTTGTATCTGGAAGCAGTTCATCGATTTCCTTCTCATTCAATTGACCATTTCACTGGAAAGTTTTGCATTGTTAGGCATGATCTTGTGTTTCAGTAACTGGTTGCTTTAACTAGTTTGGAAAGTTTATGTTTGTCGGGTAAAGAAACATGCTAGAAGGTTTGTTCTAGAGAAAGCACAAGAGTTCCTCAGCAACCTCCTACTACGGGGAGAGTGTAAAAATCGTCTTGATTATAGTATACTCACGAAATATTTTACTGTGTCTAGGAACTCCATAGCTACCAAGCAATGAAAAGGGGTTGCATCTGGGGCATCCTTTAATGCCTTGTCGAACCATTGATTCCACGGTGAGTAGATACACGACACGATCGTGTTGAATTCTTGGGTGGCTGAGGAAGTGAATTGATGTAGTTGGCTGACTAGTAAACTAGTAAGTAAGGTAGATCTATTGCTGGCATCTTCTTGTGTGATCTCATCATGTTAAAAGTGGCTTATAACTGCTCTTTTTCGAGTGCGTACGACGGCCTGCTATTCCATCTGAAAAGAAAGGAGGGAAACTCTAATTTGTCGCAGTAATAATGTGGAACTTGGTGGATTTCTTGCTTTTATGTGTCATGTGTAGCTGAAGCATTTGAGGCCATGATGTTTTTAGCAAAGGAGAAAGTGAAAGCAACCAATCTTTTGACCTGCAAAATTTGATCATTCAGAATCATGAGTATGCATTTTAATTCTTAAAAATGGTGTTACAGATTAATGAAGTCCTCCATTATTGTGCATGTGGTTCAGTGCATTAACCATTTTACTGTTTACTTGGATCGTCAATGAATATTTTGCTCTTTGTACTATTGCATTTATTTGAGTCTGGTCCACTGCTTTTTTTCTTTTCTTTTCTTCTTATTGTGAGAACAGCAAAAAATTGAAGTACAGAAGGCAAAGGTAAAGTAGGAGTTTGTTAACAGTAGAAATAAATAAATTTATTTATTGCATATATTTGGTTGTTGTTTGAATGTGTAGGTTTTGAAATGGGTGAATTATTGAGGAGTGTTATGTCATAAAAGTGGGGAGTGGTCCTTCAAAAGTAAGAATTGGTTGGCATGTGTGTGTGTGTGTTTAGATGTCACCTCATGTTCCCAAATGCAACCCAACATTACATTTGGCAGAAGAGGTGGTTTCTCACTTTAATCCATCACACCTCACCTCAATTATTCTTTGCATGTTTCCCCCATTTATTATATTTTGTGTAATTTAGTAGCCACAAAAGTTACTAGTGGTTGATACGATCATTTACTTGAATCCAAGACTTTAAATCTGAGTTGGTAAAGTAGATGTTGGGCATTTCCAAAAGAGAATGTAAGGTCATGAATCAATATTCATGTATTTAGAAATTCAATGAGGAATCCGAATTTTGAATGGTCAAATTTCATCTGATCATTCATTAAGCTTCACGAAACATTCCTCTTTAAAAAAAAAGCTTCAAGAAACATTATCCCTTGGGTTAATTGTCAAAAATTTAGGAACTTTGGTTTTATTTTTAATTTTAATGCGCTTTAACAATAATGTTGTTTTTCAATTTGTAGCAAACTAAACACGTCTAATGCATTTTTTTTGAGCGCCACGTCTAATGCATTTTAACCTCATTACTCCGATAATGTTGTTTTGTGAGTGATATGTGGAGTGTAAACATCAAATTTATTACCAAGGATGTGTTCTCTTTGATGGTAAATTTATCATAGATAAATGAGAGATAAACAAAATTTTACTCTTTAAATCCTTTCATTCTTTTCCCTCATTTCCTACAAAATAAAATTTGATCCTTCCTTTTCACTACAAAGGAGGGATAGGGAAAAGAAAAGAATGATTTAAAGAGTAAAATTTTGTTTATTCTTCTTTTTTCCATGATAAATTTACAACTAAAGAGAACGCACCATAAGTGTTAAAATGGACCTTGTGAAGATTGGGAGCAAAATGTTGGAAATTCAACGAAGATCACAGTCACAGGCATCCAAGCTCTCGTGACGAATTAATTCAGGCGAAACTCTTCCGGCTATGAACAAATATCAAATATGGTTTTCAAAGATCGAGATGAGAAGAGCCAAAACTAGAAAATATCAACCATATGCTAAAGATTTCTCGACACTTCTAAGCTAAGGGCATAATAGATGGCTATAAATAGTGTGTACATTATATAATGAAAGTTTAGCTATTTATAGCCACTTGTAACTTAAGGGCATAATATATTTTTCATTTTTGGGTTACAAATTCAAGTTTGTCATGCTTTACGTTAGACGATAACTTCATCAATTCAGGTCTTTACGTGTATTGCACTGAAGGGTAACATTGTCTGACATCATATATTTTAAAATAGGGTTAAGTATCAATTTGGCCCCTAACGTAGAGGCCCATGTAGCTATTAACACCCTATGGGTAGGGGTGTGTCAACTAAGCCTCTGAAGTACCTAATTTTCGCCAATTAACCCCTCCGACTTAACGGACGGTTAACACCGTTAACTATTTTTATTTTTTTATTTTTATTTTATTTTATTGGTGGTGGGACCCACACCATCTTCTTCACCAAGCTCGCCGGAAACCTAATCCACCCCTTCCCCGAAAATCCTGCGTGGCGGCGACGAGGGTGGCCGGCGGAGCTCTGGTGGCGAGTTCGGCAAGGCGGCGCGTTGAGGAGGCTCAGCCGCTTTGTTGCTGCTCCTTTCGCTACTATGGAAGACCGAAGATGGCGCTCAGGGCTGGAAAAGGAGGAAGAGTGGTGGCTTCGCGGTGGTGGTGCGGTAGAGCGCGACGACGGCGCGGCCAAGCTGCGCGCGGCTGCCGACTGCTGCTGGAGTTGCTGCTGTTGTTGTTACTCTGTTGCTGTTGCCGCTTTTACGCCGTGGAGGAACGGCAACTGGTGGTGGTGGCGAGGAGCGACGGCGGCGGTGGTAGGTGGCGGCTGCTGCCTTTGCGCAAGAGAGGGAGTAGGCCGAGAGAGAGAGTTGAACGTGAGAGATGAGATAGACGAGAAAAAGCAGAGCGTGAGAGAGAGAGATGTGAGCTTGTCGCCGCTGCGACGCCGGAGTTTCGGGGAAGGGGTGGATTAGGTTTCCGGCAAGCTTGGTGAAGAAGATGGTGTGAGTCCCACCACCAATAAAATAAAATAAAAATAAAAAAGTAAAATAGTTAACGGTGTTAACCGTCCGTTAAGTCGGAGGGGTTAATTGACGGAAATTAGATATTTCAGGGGTTTAGTTGACACACCCCTGCCCATAGGGTGTTAATAGCTACAGGGGCCTCTACGGGCCAAATTGATACTTCACCCTTTAAAATATTATGATAACGGATTTTTATTAGGCGGTTCATTCCAAACGAATAAAGTGTTTCCACGTGTCTTTGGTCGATAATGACTCATTTGTCTTTTACTCCTATCAAACTCTCAATGTCGTTTTCTCTAGTCAATAGATAGTCTCTTGTGATCTGAACAGGATGCTCATTTATTTTGACCTAGTGGTTGCGGATGAATTTGCCGCACTTTTTTTTTAATTTATTTTTATTTTTTATTTTTGACATCATGTTCATTTGCGCAACAAAAGTTGTGTGTTCCCCTTTAGATCTGCTGACGTTGTATGTCTTTAAAGAAGAGCATGTATTTTCAACATTTAATCTTTAGCAAAATTGAAGAATAAAAGTGCTTACCATTTATTTAGGCACTGTTTGGAGTTTGGATGGAAGAATTTAAAGTAAATTTGGAATCGTTGGGTAAAAGATTAAATATATTGTATGGATAAGTTTTTTTTTTGGATTGCAATGTTAATAACGTTGTTCGCAATCTGGCAATATCAATATGCGCTTTTGTTCAATCTTTTAATCGTGTCGATACCTGGAAATTTTCATTTTTTTAATTCAAAAAAAAAAAAAACTTAAACAAAGTTTTGTTTTATCAATATGTACAAATTACACTAAAAATTATGAACCATCCGATTTTATTTAATGACTAAATTATGAATAAGTATACTTTGACATAATAAACACAATCAATAGATATAACGTTAATTAAATACAAAAACCTGTATAAGAATATATAACTAGACACTAATCAAGATACGAAAATGAATTTTATATAAATGCAATCGTCAAAGTGAAGGCGGATTAGATCAATAGAGCAACGGAGGCGGAGACGGCGAGGAAGATAGCAGAGAAGGCGGCGGTGGTGAGAGACGGAGAGGCGGCGTTGAATGAGCGGACTTGAACGGTAACCTTCTGGCCGTTGCTGCAGTGGTCGCCGACGGTGCAAATGAAGTAGTAAGGCTCGGTGGAGTTAAGGATGAAGTTGTATGGGCTTACTGTCTGGACTGGGCCCAAATTGCTTGTTGCACTGCAGTTGTCGTAACCATCTTTCGTCACTTGGGCTACATTGTGTGTTCCAGTCCAGCTGAATGCTGCATTTTAAAAAAAACAATACAATTACAGTTAGTCTCGTGATTATAAACAATTAAAAAAGATTACTTATTCAGTTATTTGGATTGTGCAGAAATTGGAGATTAACGTGTGATGACGTAATGCTTGGTTTCAAGGGAGTATCTGCGGTATGCGTATGTCCAATTGTTTCATTTAAAAACATATCAACCAATCTATATCTGACGTGCCTCACAAATTTTGTGCATTGTGATTTACTAATATAAATCTTTTTTTTCTAAAAAAAAAACCTATATCCGACAATACTAATATATGTTTAATATATCATATTTATTTATTACTATTACATCACTCTCAGTCTTATTTTTACTACAATTTAACGATGATATATTGTGTAATATTATAAGATATTTCAATTATAAATTTATCACATCAACAATATATCATAGATAGAGCTTATGCAAATTAATCTTATCTATATTCACATCAACAATCTTATTTTGCAACAACCCGTGCTTGTTTTTGATCCACTCTATTTAAACACTTAATTATAATGTTATTAAAGACGCCTTCTCTATATCACAAAAAAAAAAAAAAAAAAAACGTCCTCTCTTACTTTAAGAACTAAAGCAATATTCCAAAAATTTTATCTAATTATCCACAATAAAACCCAAGAACAACACAGAAATTCAAGTTTGAACATTTTTTGGTGGTGAGGATTTAAAAAAAAATTCATACCAAGATCTGGACTTTAGAGTGTGTCGGTAGAATTGGAGTCACTAATTTCCTAATTATTAGCCACCCAATTTAGGCTGCTTTTATGAAATGCATAGTGATTACTATTATTGAAGAAATTAAATGCGTATAATTAATACTCACTTATGGTGTCTCCGACGTCAAAATCTTTAAGCCTAGCCCATGTCTGGTAGGCTACTTCTCCAAGAGGCGGCCTCGTCCACCCGAGGTCATCTCCCACCGTGTACGTATCGGCGGCGCAACCGCTTAATAGGGCGGCGGCGGCCAACCACCCAAACAATACCAAATTCTTAGTGTTAGCCATTTTTTTTACTAAATATGTTGTGTGTTCAAACAGGTCGCCCCTGAGCTGCTTCTAGCTTTGTTTGTTTTTGTAAATTGTTGTGAAATGTAGTAATTTAAATTTTCATGCATCGGAAATGGGTGTATATATAGGTGAGGGAAAGCGTGTTTTTACGGATAGAATAATTAAGTAAATATATAGAGAGAAGGAAAGAATACTGCTTTGAGGAAATCAAATTGGGCGTCTGCTTTTTGTAGATTCGTGATTTTGACTCGACAAAGGATACAAGGGAGAGAGTTTCGCGGAAACGCGTTTTCATGCTTAAATTTTATTTGTACGAATAATTCATACATGGACTGCTAACTATATATTACCATTTCTTTTAATTATTTCTTAGCAATCTTATTGTTATTGACTTCTTTTGAAGCTTAATTTGCATCATGTGTTTAGTTTTTTGATATTTTGTTAGATTCAGTTCGATATTTAACTTGGATTATGCATGCCATAATCGACTGCAATTGAGTTTGATTGTGTACTAATATTAATGTAGCAACTACGATACCTGATTTTATAGAGTTAATTGCAATATTGTAAATTAAATAGACACAACCTTTTAATTTATGTGTTTTTTTAACATCGGTCTCCAAAATATTTGAGTAAATTAAAGTGACATAACTAACATAATTTTCTCACGCGGGCACATGATTTATTGACACTGAGAAAAGATATATACTGATTAACATTTTGTGACATTGGTGAAACATAGCCATTTTACTTGGTCATTATATAAATAGTAGTTAATGTTTAAAAATATATAAATTTTATAATAATTTTTGTGTAAATAGACTATTTTTATCCTTAATGAAATTGAAAAAAAAAATCACATTCATGGGAAAAATTAAAGATTAGCGCAATCACGCGCAATTGAACGATTTCGCATGATACTGAAAATTAATGTGAAAATCAAAGATTCATGCGAAATTAAATATTTACACGATGGCGGAAATTGAACGATTGCACACGAATTGAACGATTTCAAGTGATAGTGCAAATTCAAGTGAAACTCAAAAGTTGATGTAATCAAACAAATTGAACAATTTCGCATAAAACTTCAACTTGATCATTATTTTCAGATTTTGAATTACAGGGGCATTTTTATAAGAATTTACACATTTTGATTAAAAATTTGACATTTTCAAAATTTGGCTAGCTATACTATTTATATACCTATTAATTAAAAAAAATATATATTTTTTGCATGCCTCTTAGTTTTATAGGTTTGGAGCAACTGAATTTGCAATAATAAATTGAACGCCTAACCTTATGATCACTTCTTTGTTTTATTTGTTTTTCTCACTATTTGTAATAATTAATTTCGATCCTTTAAATTTACAAGAGTAATTAAAATCGAACTATTACGTTCAAACTAAATATTTCATTAATTCTTTATGGATATATCCCACTTTGCCCATAATTACTAAAAACTACAATGTCTACGTACGTGTACCCCCCCCGGGGGGGGGGGGGGGGGGCACGTATAACATTATGTTTGAGTTATCGCGTCGTCTCATGAGTTGCATGATCGCTATCAAATTAATTTCTTCTATATACCAATAATTTATTTCAAAATTTCAAGCATTACAATAAACAATTGTATTTCAATGTGAAAGTACCACTACTTTCTCTAGCTACTTTTCAATCGCCATTTTCGATTTTTTTTTTAATATATACTTTTTTTTTTGTTTCTTTCTCTCGGCGGGTGGGGTTTAGGTTGCCATTATTATTAGGAAAAAATACCAATTAATATTTGATTTTAGATATTCTCTTATGAAAATATCTCCAGCTTCAATTATTTATAATATAATATTAAAATTTTAATAATACTCTTTTTGAATTGGGGGAATGAGGACAAATTTTATAATAGTAATATTTTTTCTTTTTCTTTGGGGACGGTGGGGCCGGGGTCGACTCTAAACAAACTTTTAACAACGAAATCGTTCTAGAAATAATACTTTTACTCCTTCAATCATGAAAATATATACAGTTTAGCCAAAGGAACAAATAGTCATCGCTCTCTCAAAAAGTGATCGTTCTAGAATTTAGTTTATGCTCGTTCAATTATCAAACAATGAATGCATGTTGACATATTGTTGTTGATTAGTCTCACATTCACACTCGCAATAATTAATTATTAAACGTGTTTGAATTCTAAACCATTTCTTAATTACATCTAGATTTAAATCAATATTATCATACATATATATAATTAGACCGACGTTAGTAAACGTGTCTGAATTCTAAACCATTTCTTACTTAGATTTAAATCAATATTATGTTTATACACACAATTAGACCGATACGTTTTGCTCACATAATATTCTCTTTTGTCAAACATCAAAATTTCGGCATATTGGCGGAAGGTGTTAATTTTAGTTATTAATTTGAAAATAAATGAGATACGATTACAAAGTATAGTACTAACATTTAATTTCTCGTTATCTTGTTTTAAAAATCAACGTACCTATTCTAACTCTTATAATTTTAAGTGAAACGGCATTGTAATTCTTTCCACGTCATGGGGTAATAATGACAAATCGGAATTCTCGGCCAGAAGGAATTCGTGGAGAAATTTTATGTTATACTCCAGTATATAGTAATCCAAATATTTATATAATTGATTTAAACATGGATTTCAAGGCTAATTCTTTAAAGTAAAACCCCCCTTATATCTAAATGAAATCCGTGTTTAAATCAAGAAGCCGAAATCAAATAATAAGTCCATATATACTCTATTTATTTCCAGCTTTAATCCATTTATTATACTCGAAATCTTAAAGAAAAATATTAATAAAATTATTTTCCTCTTTCGATTTTCCATTAACCGGTTCATATTGGTTTTATTTTGATACTATCACCCGGTTCAACTAGCTAGGATTAGGAATGCCAACTTTCAGTTTCAGACAGGTCAAGCCAACTATATTTCAGTTGCATGTGGGTCGATTTTCACATTATTGGATTAAATAATAAAATCATTCATACAAACCCTGAGAATCAATCTCAAATAAAGGAATTCAATTCTATTAAGTACAATTATGGCTTATCAAACTTTTATCTCTAGTGCTAATATTCTTCCCACTGGTAAAAATTTGGAATAATATACCCGAAATAAAAATCACGAAGTAATGAAAAATGAAAGGTGGAATATAGCAGAATACAAAAACCAACTTTATTAGTATTAATTACGTACCAATCAAGGATATGAAACATAAATCTAACAATACAATAATCATTAAACATAAAATAAAAATGTATATGAGATCAAAACAAATCACCAAACAAAAACAAAATTGTCTGCATCATGATCTAGTTACACAGGAACGCCAGAGCAACGGCCAAGAAAGTGATGGGCAAGGCCGCAGCCGCAACCGATGCGGAGGAGCCGCTGGGTGGAGGTGGAGGGGTACGTGGGCTAGGGGTAGCCGGCGTCGAGGGGGTAGACGATGAGGGACCACCGGCGCTGGTCGGGGGAGTCGCGGCGCTGGTCGGGGGAGTCGCGGCGCTGGTCGGGGGAGTGGCGGAGCTGGACGGAGGAGTAGCTGAGCTTGGCGGCGGAGTAGGTGGGGAGGAAGGGGTTGGAGCTGGGCTTGAAGGAGTTGGTGCAGGGGCGCCGCCGCTGCTACCGGTGACGTTGATGGCTAGCTTTTGGCCGAAGGAGCAGTGTTGAGGGAAGGTGCACATGTAATAGTGCTCTCCAGCGGATGTGAGGGTGATCCTCGCCGGAGAGGCGGTGGTTGGCGGCGTCGTGGTGGTGGAGACGTTGCAGGAATCGAATTCGGCCTTAGTCACTTGTAACACGTTGTGTGCCGCGTTTGTAAAGTTGAACACTGCAAACCACGTATAAAATTAATATGAGCGAGTTAAAATTTAAAATTTCTAACAACGATAATGTTAAAATTATTTTTTAAAAAAAATATATTGGTTGGGCCCTCAGCAACCAACACCTAGATTCGGAATAAAATTAAGTATACCATAACTTTATGTCTCACTTTGTGTTCCACTTTTAATTTTATTTAGTTTCTTATATATATTTTCTTCAATTTTAACTTTATATACTTTAGTTTAATTTTGTGATTATTAATTAGGATTTATTCCATTAATCTAAGGTATATAATTATTTTTTATCACTTAATTTTACTTTTATTAGCTAATAGGTTGATAAATTCAAAGTCATGGTATATACTTTTTTAAAAATTTTATTTTTTGAAATAAAAATTAGAAATAATTTATAGTATTATAATAAATTTTATTTTTAATTATAAAAAATATTTTTAAATTAATAGATATAAACATGGGATGTACACATAAAATTTGGTACTGATGATTAGTATAGTATTTATAGAATTAAATTGTTGCGGCGTATTATTTTGACTTATAAGGTCATAGCGAAAGCGTTACCTAAAATGTCACCGACCACGAAGACTTTGTTCCTAGCCCAAGTTTGGTATGCAATTGGACCACCGGGAGGTACAAGCCAGCCAAGAGCATCACCTACTGTGTAAACTTCCGCTTCCGGTGATGGTGTGGCCGCTGGCGGCGGAGTGGCGGGCTGTGGTGCTGGGGCGGCGGAGGCGGCGGTGACATTGATCGCCAACTTCTGGCCGAAATCGCAGTGGCTTTGGAAGGTGCAGAGGAAGTGGTGCTCACCGGCAGATGTCAAGGTTATGTTAGTTGGAGAAGTGGTTGATAGTGAGATGGGATTTGTGGTATTGCACGAATCAAATGCTTCCTTGCTCACCTCAGCTACATTGTGTGCATCTGCGGTGAAATTGAACACTACAAATATAGTAATATTTAGTTAGTACTCTCTACCATTAATTGAGTCTAATTAAATTGAAAACATAAATATGTGTAACATATATACCTAGCACGTCACCCACGGTGAAGGTTTGTGTGGCGGCCCATGTGCGGTAGGCCACGTCGCCGCCGGGTGGGACGAGCCAGCCGAGCGCGTCGCCCACGACGTGTGTGGTTTGTGCCGATGAGCCATGTAGCATGGCAGCTGCAACTAATGATAGAAACACAAACATGTTTAATCTTGTTGCTTCCATAATTGAATTTTAGTGTTCTTCAGGTTGCCCCTGCGATGTTTCTATACCAATGTATTTGATTTTCTTTCACAATATCACTATAATGGATATATAGTGATTGAATGAAATTATTAAACTCAAAGTGGGGTGGTGAGATTGTCATAATAATTTTGATACATATTGTATTTATAGAGAGCATAAATAAGTTACGCACCCGTAGTCAATAGAAGCTTCACATGAGCGTGACACGGTATGACCAAGAAAAAGTCGATTTTAATTGTGTTACATTATTTAATATTTGAATTAGGGACTTAGTTGGTCCATATGTTCCACATGAAAAATGGCAGCGTTTTAAGACTTTACGTGAATGTAAGGCGCACCATGAAAGAGTCCCTAAGTAATGCTAATATTGCGATCTATATGAAATTTAATTAATATTGTTATAACAATACCATAAACATAAATTTATTAATTCTTTATGCACAAACTAAGTCGTCTTTCTTTTAAGATACCTACAACACAATTCATGCACACGACATCTCGATTTATAAAGTATTTGTAGAATTTGGGTCGATGAATTTAGTATTTTCATTTGTGTATGCGTATCTTGATCATAAATATATTTTTATATGTTTCGTTAATATTTAATCCATTTCGAGATATTTTAACGAGGGGTTAATTTTGAGTTTAAAAGTCTTCTAGGGTGACTTTTATGGTTGGGATGCATGGGAATTCCATGACTTCATGTCATGAACAACCGTTGTGTGAATAGTTTAAAAATATATATATATATATATATATATATATATAATAAAAATTAAATGTAAAAATAAACATACATACCCTAAAAGAGTATATAATTTAAATTCAAGGGAGTTGGGACATACGAAAATATAAAATTAATATACAAATGCATATGTATAGAATATGAAAAAGTTCACTATTGAATAACTAAGTGTGAAGTCCTGAAATTCTTAACCCACTTTCTTGGACTATATGGGCGTTGACTTGGTCAATACTTTGAGGTTCTTGGAAATTTTATGGCGCGGAATAGGTATTTTAGAATCTACCTGCGAGTCTGCGTCATTAACCTGGCTAATAAAAAAATATTTTAAAATGAAATTGTTATAAAATTAACTCTGAATGGTAGGGGATCAGTATCATAAATTTATTTTAGTCTAACAACGTCAACATCTAGCAACTGTTTTTTGAAATGAAATTTCTTTTTTTTTTAATTACAAGAGGTATCTGAACATAATCAATTATACAATTGGCACACAGACGGAATCTCACCATCATCCAAATGGTGGAAAAACATCACCACACACAGGAGAAAAACGCTTTGCGTGTGGGACCTTAACACCAAACAATACAACACCACATGTAAACGAGATTATAACACTATCTAAAATGGAAAACATCACCGCACGCAGACGGAATCAAACCTAAGACCTTTCACAAATGAGAGTCTTTGAATGCCTCAACTTTGCCACTAGAGCAAGCTTCGTTTGACTTCCAAATGAAATTTCATATGCAATCTTCCCTTCTTAGAAAATCATAATGGTCATTATTACTCACGCGGTTTCTAAACATTCTAGAGAAAAAAGAATTGGGTAAATGTCATTCTTTTGATTCAAATTTCACAAATTCTTCCGCATGGAGACCTCATCATCACAATTTTAGTACTATGTTTTAGAAAAGTCTCCATTAACTGCTAAGAAAAATATTCATGGCTCAAATTTGTAAAAGATTAATTATTATTTTTTGATCAATTACATAAATAAATAAATTAAAAACCGCATTATAGTGGACATTAACTACCTACTACAAGGCCAACACATGCACACTATATTAAATTTTTTAATCTATAGTATGACATACCGGAAGTTTAAATACTCTTTTTGGTTTCTAAACTTTAATTCTACAGAGAATATGTGCTCGAAAATGCGCTTTCTCTCCCTCTCTCTAGTCCAGAAAATATTAATCAGAAATAAAAGTAAAAGAAAGCTCAAATCTAATAAAATAAAAAATAAAAATCTAACACTAGTGTTTGGACTTTGGAGCATATAACTGTACATGTGTGTGTCCGTTGCACTAAAAACAGTTCTAGTAAAAAACCATTAAAATAACAAAAGTTGACAACATTTCATATATATGTATATATTAAGGTTAGTTGCTAAATTTAACACAAAACTTTTGACCAAATTTGCAATTACAACGTGACTTCTAATATGTTATAATCACGCTCACAATTCTTTCAATATTTATAATTATAACACTCCTAATTTTATTTTATTTTTACAGATAAATTTTGCAAAATCATAAGTAGTCGGAGTTTAACTATTAACACTTTTGATATATCTACCTTAACTAATTAACTATTTGTCATTAAGGAAAAATAGTTTGACCTTCGAAGAAAACAAAGAAAAATTGTATTGATAGTTTGTAAGGGTGCAGAAAGGTTACATTTTTTAAATTTTAAAATTATACAAACCGATGTAAAATAGTTGGCCAGGCCCATCAGCCCATTTCTAGAGGGCCAGGCCATTGTCTGTTCTACATGGGCCTAATTATAACCTATTAGGCTATTAACCATCAATCAAGGCCTTTTTTGTTGTTGAAAATTTGACATTTGTTAACCTTTCTACTTTTAATTTCTTGAATGGCATGGAATATACTCCTTCCATCTCCCAAATAATTTTCTAACTTTCTTTGCTGACGGGTCTCCGAAAGAACTTTTCTTTTGTTTTTAGATACTATTCCATCACAATTAATTCCCCATCTACCCTTAATTTTCATCATTATCAATACTAATTCCAACACATTTTCATCACTCTCAATACACTCAACAACTCCGTTTTAAAATTTGTGCCCCTCCTTCTTAGGAAGTTTTTTGGGGGACGAAGGTAGTAAATAAATATGGACCTTGCTATTTGGATCAATTTGATCCGGATCAAATCCAAAAATTAATTAGAGTTCAACATAAAAAGACGTTTTTACCCTTTATGTATTTTTCATTTTATAATTTTAATATATTAATTAAATATGTATATATATTATTGGGAACATTAATTTCATTAAATAACTTTGCAATTTCAATAAGAAGTTTGAATAGTTTATAATGTATTTTGTAAACACACATGAATCTATTTATTTTGATGACATACATGAATGTATTATTATTATTATTATTATTATTATTATTATTATTATTATTATTATTATTATTATTATTTGTCGTGTTAATTAACATGCTTTACTTTAATTTATTTTAAAGCTAAGAATTAACATACAAATTTGATTGGAAGAGTTGCAAATTCGAAGTTTGATTTTTAAATACAAGTGACTCTCTTCATGCCATACTATTGCGCAAAAATACTAATAATAATAATAATAATAATAATAATCTTCCTGCTACCACCTTTATTCTCGGTACAGAAAAAGAAAAAGTAACTAGCACCACTCTTTCATACCACCTTAATTCATAATTTTTTATTTATTAACAAAAAATAAAGAGTCAAAATTTTTAAAAATATGTTACGTATATAAAATAAAAATAAATTCGTGTAAATCAAATTGCCACCTCCTCTACAATTGCTACAATTGAAATACATATTTATCTTGTTCACTAATATATATGAATAACGACTTACCTCTAGTGATCGCCAACATAATTTAAAATATATTATATACTTTTGATACTTTTTTGTGGATTTCTTAATGCATTCAAAAGTTTCTCTTAAAATATAAGAATAATGACTTACCTATAGTGATTGTATTAGTTTTGTATTTTTTAATATCGTAACTTGACGAAAATAAACTGTACTTTATTAAATATAAATAATTTATAATTATTAATATTTATTAACTATAAATAAAGACTTCACTATTTTGTCAATGGCAGAGGATTCAAGATTTCGTACATCGTCCTTGCATATATATACACTGCACATGCACACATGAGTCGATCCACTGACTTTAAGATTGGATAAGAAGCGTATTATCAATTGAACTGCGTTTCATAATAATTTATATACTATTTTTTTAAAGAATTGCTTTTATATTTTTTTATTTATGTAATCTCTCAAAAATATAATACTCCCCCGTCCTTGAAATAAGTTCATCTTTTTCCTTTTTGGGACGTCCCCCAAATAAGTTCCTCTTTCTTTCTTTCCATTTTTGGACAACTACCCCACCACTAATAATACTTTATTTATTCTTACTTTTCACTTTTCACCACTCCCAATACTAATTATAACACTTTTTCACATTTTCATCACTCTCAATACTAATTATAACATATTTTTCTCCACTATCAATACACTTTACCACTTTTCCTTACACCCGTGCCGTCCCCAAAGAGGAACTTATTTTGGGGACGGAGGGAATATATGTTATTTAAAAATAATTAATTTCTAAATCTTTAAATTTTTTAAACATCTAATCAAGTGTCAAAATTTTTGTAGTAGCACAGTCGTTCTTGAATATATAAACGAGTTTTTGGATTTCACAACACAAGAACATATTACTCGATCAACAATTGAAGTAAGACAGGAACACTTGATTAGATTGAATTGCGCTTTATTAGCACATATATATATATATATATATATATATATATATATATATATATATATATGATTTCTTTACAAGTTGGTGCATCGAGAAACCAACACCTAAAACTAGAAAGCAGTAAATGACACGGATTTACGTGGTTCGGTCGAGAAGACCTACGTCCACGGGATTTTGGGGGTTTTCCACTATAATCGAGAGTGATTTACAGTTTACAAGTTGTCGAGTAAGAAATAATGACCCTCCTCTAATGAGAGCTAAAAGGAACTATTTATAGGAAATGGAGAAAGTAAGGGCCTTGAGCCTATTTGGCCCATTAGCCCACTAGCCCTAAATAATTGGGCCCAAGCCCCTATTACATGAGCTTCGCTCCCTAGTCGAACCGAGAGTCGAGCTGCGCTGCTGCAGTAATTCCCTTGTTTAGCACAGCGCTGGTGCATATTTCCGTCCTCATCAGCTACTCCCCCCTAGTCTGGTTGAACCGGGTATTCTTCGTGTTCAACCAGCGAAGTATTGTTAAAGCCAGTGCTGTGCTGTAAGAACTCTTGAACGAGAATATTAGTAAAATATGAGAGCCCCTTGAGACAGGGCTGCAAAGAGAATTAGAACCCTAGATTATATAATCAATTGTCACAACTTGATTCCCATATTCATATCCCGATGAATTCATTCAAATTTTCAAATCCCATCAAAGATCATATAAGTCATGATTTTGCCCAAGTGATAAAATATCACATATCCCAATCATGCTCTTCCCATTGATAGAGTTCAGCGAAATACCTGAATTACCACTTACTAGTGGGTTACCCTGTTTTTCATTATGGTATTTACCATAATTGTTCAAATCATTCCCCAAATTTGTTTATCCTGTGCTACAAAAATTCTTAAGCACATATATTAGTATCTCTGTGCAGGGTGTTCTCTTTACCGTAAGCCACGAAAGTTGGTTGCGCCATCCGGGCCCTCCATGCTCCGTGCAGGGTGTTCTCTTTACCGTAAGCCACGAAAGTTGGTTGCGCCATCCGGGCCCTCCATGCTCCGTGCAGGGTCTTCTCTTTACCGTAAGCCACGAAAGTTGGTTGCGCCATCCGGGCCCTCCATGCTCCGTGCAGGGTCTTCTCTTTACCGTAAGCCACGAAAGTTGGTCGTGCCATCCGGGCCTTCCATGCTCCGCGCAGAGGGTTACTATTTAATCGTAAGCCGCGAAAGTTGGTCGTGCCATCCGGGCCTTCCATGCTCCGCGCAGAGGGTTACTATTTAATCGTAAGCCGCGAAAGTTGGTCGTGCCATCCGGGCCTTCCATGCTCCGCGCAGAGGGTTACTATTTAATCGTAAGCCGCGAAAGTTGGTCGTGCCATCCGGGCCTTCCATGCTCCGCGCAGAGGGTTACTATTTAATCGTAAGCCGCGAAAGTTGGTTGTGCCATCCGGGCCTTCCATGCTCCGCGCAGAGGGTTACTATTTAATCGTAAGCCGCGAAAGTTGGTTGCACCCCCCGGGTCCTCCATGCTCCGCGCAGAGGGCTACTATTTAATCGTAAGCCGCGAAAGTTGGTGGCACCCCCCGGGTCCTCCATGCTCCGCGCAGAGTGCTCAAGCTAAGATGGGAAGCAGCTTGGATGGGAAGTAGCTCGGATAGGAAGCAGCTCAGGTGAGAAACAGCAAAAGAGCACTTGGATGAAAAGCAATCACGAAATCTCTGGCAGAGAAGTTAACCAAATCCTCGTAAGAGGAGGCGGCAAAATCTCTGGCAGAGGAGTCATCAAAATCCTCGCCAGAGGAGCCATCAAAATCCTCGCCAGAAGAGCCATCAAAATCCTCGCCAGAGGAGTCATCAGAATCCTCGCCAGAGGAGTCATCAAAATCCTCGCCAGAGGAGTCATCAAAATCCTCGTCAGAGGAGTTATCAGAATCCTCGCCAGAGGAGTTATCAAAATCCTCGCCAGAGGAGTCATCAAAATCCTCACCAGATGAGTCATCAGAATCCTCACCAGAAGAGTCATCAGAGCCCTCGACAGAGGAGTCGTCAGAACCCTCGCTAAGAAGGGTCATCGAAACCAAATTAAATCAGCAGAGGAAATGCGAGAATATAAACTCAGCATGAACAAGCAACAAAAAACAACATAAAGAACAAAGGGAAAAAGCGACATAAGCGGAAAAGAAGTTTCATAAAAAAAAAAAGTGCCAAGGAGGCACAGCTGTACACCAAAAATCGGAGGTAAGTATTCAGTCTGTACAAAATAAAGAGCTACAAAAATTGTTATCAAATTAGGCAGGAGGGATGGAGGCATCTTCAGGGAAAGTAGAGGAAGTAGGAGCAGAGGCAGAGGATACTGGAGGAGGAACACCACTGGCAGGGATCTGGCTAGCAGAGGTTCCCCCTGTAAACACAGGCAGCATGCCGATCTCTTTCACCTTGGGAAGACGAGCTCCCAAATTCAACAGCTTCATAGCTTCCTGCACATATAAATTCTCATCCCTATACAGATCAAACAGCTGGTCCACCGCAGCAGAGGAAGAGGCAGAGTCAGAGAAGGCTGAAAGCGCTAAATCAGAGGGCAGGGGAGGCTCCATGCTGAACTGAGAAAATGTCCGTGTGCCCTTGCCAGTGGAATCCCGCAGCCGGTTTACAAAGCGTACCAGGGAAGCAGAGAAAGCAGGCATATACATGGGAGCAGAGGGCAACGAGTCAAATCCAATCCCAAGAGTAAAATAGGGAATGGCCTTCTCCAGCACTGGATACCACCACTCTGGTTTCCCTGGAGAATTTGCAGGGATCCCCATCAGTTCATTTATTTCCTCATCCTTGAGGTTATCCATCAGGGCTCGAAAATCCAAGGAAGCAAGTTGCTCCGGGGTGGCTCCCGCCATCTCCAGTGCCTTTGTAGCAGTACGCTCTATCACGTAAGCAAAAAGGGGCCCAAAATCCTCCAGGTACTCGGGAGTCTTTTTAAAAGCCTCCAGAGTGCGCTCTAGCATCACTCCCAGGAAGTGCTGACCCTGCGGAGACAAGAAATACTCCAGGCGTTGATCCCGCGCCCCCAGGACATAGGCACGATTCTGCGCTTCCACGAGCGTCTTCTTCCAATCACGCCGAGTCGCCTTGTAGGCTTCTTCATATCCCGCCTTGAACCTAGCCAGGTTCTCATGACCTTCCTTGGTCGCCCTGGTTAGTTCAGAAACCAGGGAAGACTTCTCCACCTCTGCTTGGGCCAGCTGAGCCTTCAACTCAGCAATCTCTGCTTCAGCTTTGCTCAGACGTTCCACCACCCCAGCGACATCATCATCGCGCTTGGCGATGTCCACCTGCTCCTTCTCTCTCTCTTTCTCTGACATGTCATAGTCATGGATACATTTAACAGCTCCCCACATCCGAGCCTCCACCTGCAAGAAAACAAAATGGGTTCCGACAGAACAACAAAAAGGTTAGTAACTTCGTTTTTCTTTCTATGATAAAGGTATAAGAGACAAGGTACCTGAAGAGCCAACTGGCACAGCTGAGTAGCTAAAACCCCCCGGGGCAATTTCTCCACTTTCTCCTGGTCTTGTGAGTGGACACGAGCTAGCAAGGCATCAATTAGCCCTTGACCCGACAAACTCGAAATCGGCCCAGGAACAGCATCCTCCAATTCATCAGCAGGGGGCACCACAGCTTTCCCCTTGCCCTTTCCCCCGGCAGAGGCGGAAACCTTAGAACCACCAGCAGACTTCTTTGCTGGCCCCTTGCCCTTCTCCCTAGCAAAAGGGAGGACCTTCGAACCACCAGCCGACTTCTTTGCTGGCTCCTGGGGCTTGTCGGCCTTCTTCAGGCCCTCCTGCTTCTCCTTCTCACCCACAGAGATCAAAGAACCCCTCTTCCTTTTCTTCGAAAGCTCAGCAAGGGTGACACCGGGGGTCGAGTCGGGCGAGGGAATCTCATCAGTAATGTCCACAATCTGGACATCTTCTCCACCAGTACCAGATGTAGCATCAGCACGGGGACGTTTACCCCTGTGAACAAGGGCGCCCGCATCAATCTCCTCTGCATCAAATGGGCGTGAGGCTTCCACATTTCCTTCTGAGATCTCTACTACAGAGGGATTGGCGATCAGCTCGGCCCCGGTCGGTTGTTCTGATAGGGACGTCCTGGAAACAGAACCCCCCGAGCCATGCCCCCCACTGGGAGCAGGAGCAGTAATGTCAGGCAATTTGTCCCCGCACTTGCTTCTCCAAGACATGTCTGCAAATCAAAATGTTATACCATTAGCATCAGGGTAACAGAAGTTAATGTATTTTTCTAACTCATATTCTTTACCTATTGATTTCTGTGGATATAGGGGAAACAAGCCATTGTATGCCAGAGCCGAATTGTTCTCAGCAAGGTATTTGCAGTCTAAAGGCTGGGCTTTGTTCATAGCGTTCAAATGGGCTATAACCCCTAAGTCAAAATTGGAGGGAGCTTCTAGGGAGGCAGGCTTATAGGTAGTCCGGGAGCCATGCCATTCTAGTTCCAAAACATGGTAATTATGCCAATTGCCGACAAGGGTGCGCACATAGCAGTAATTGTATAGAAAGCCCTTATCAAAGGAATTCAAGGATGAAAGGAAAGTGTTGGGATGTTTCGGATGAGCAGCGAAGCTATACAGGGGACTGCCCTGCATGCGGAGAGTCTGGGTTTGACAAAATAATTTACCGGTGTCTCCAACACCGTGGGCGCGGCAAAGAATATGGAAGGCGTATAACCGCCGGATGGCGGAAGGAATAACTTGGTAAAAGGGGATGCGATAGTGGTTACAAACACTGACTAAAAGGGCAGGGGGAGGAAGCCTTAGACCAGCATTTATCTGGGCTTGCCAGATGACTATCACTTTGTGGTGACGAAGGCTCTCGGGGGGCGTTGAGTCTTTAGAAAAGGCTACGAATTGTAAACTTTCAGGGTGTCGACACTTGCTCTTCAATTTTTCCACCTCCACGACACCAAGACGGGAGGCAGGAACACGCTTGGGAGGTTGGGGTGTCTTCTTACCCCTCTTCTTAGGTGGTGAGGGATCGGGGACAGTTTGAGAGTCATAAGAAGCAGAGGGGGGGGGAAATTCTCGAGATCCTGGAGTTGGGGTGAAGAAGACGAAGAGGTTCGGGAAGATGGGGAAGGCGACCGCGAGGGCTGAGGAGCGGAAGTGGAGGCCATTGTACCAATCAGAGCACCTAGGGTTTCTAAGCACGCTCAATCAGAGAACCAACAAATTTCAAAACTACTTGTACCAAGCACAAAAACTGCAGGAGAAGAAGATGCGCGAATTACCTAGGCCAGAGAAAGATTGATGATAATACCGGAACGGAAGGGTCGCGGAAAAACACGCCGGAACAGGAGGGAAGATCGCCGGAAATTGCAGACAAAGGAGTTCGGAAACTTGGAGAAGAAGAATAGTGAAAAATGAAAGTTCGAATCGACTAAATAAAATGTACGCGGGCAACTACCAGTACGCGGGATGCTCGACACGTGGCATACGGAAATGAATCAACGGCCAAAGATCCCTACGGAAAGGCGAAAAGACGCAAAGGTTAAAAAGTAACCTCGAGGTACGGGAAAAAGCACTGTAGATCGGGCAGGCATTTAATGCAGGTGACGTCATCCATGCGGGCGAATCCTCTGACTAGTTGCACTATTCCAGAAGTGAACTAGCCAGACCAGGGGGTGGGAATAACAAAAAACCAGAGAGCAACTTACAGGACTTACCTTTATTCTCGTGTAATATTAGAGTGTTTGTATCTTCATGATTTGCAGGGATCAGGGAAAACCAGCATAGTGCTGATCTTCACAAAACTCTACTGGTTGAACGCGGAGACTACCCGGTTCAACCAGACTAGAGGGGGGAGTGGTTGATGAGGAGTGATATGTGCAGAGTAGAGAAAGGATACAAATCAGAGGAATCATCTTCATCAGAGGAGTCACTCTGGTCAGAAGAACCACTCTCACCAGAGGGATTTCATCCACCAGAGTCAACTCATTCGCTAGAGGAATGGTCATCGCCAGAGGAATCACATCCGTCAGAGAAGTCATCTTCGACAGAGAGATCGTCATCGTCAGAGAAGTCGTCATCGCCAGAGGAATCACATCCGTCAGAGAAGTCATCTTCGACAGAGAGATCATCATCGTCAGAGAAGTCATCATCGCCAGAGAGATCACCTCCATCCGTGGGATCGTCAGAGACGCGGGAGACTTCCCGCGTAAAGACAAAATTACTGTTTTACCCTTCGACCACGCAAGAAGCATGCGTGGGTATTGATTTTACCTTTTTACCCTCAATTGTAATCTATAAATAGACCTCAACTCGTGTATTACATTTACGCTATCATATACTTTTGAATAGAACAGCTATTTCTCTCTAGTGCAAAGTTTCCGATCATTCACTTCGTCTTCTTCAGTCAATCGCACTAGGTATAGTTTATGATTTCACTTTGTAGTTTTAGGTGTTGGTTTCATAAAACACCACAAGAATATATATATATATATATATATATATATACATGTATAGATATCTATATGTATATATAACAATATAAATGGTGTATACTTTTAAACTTTTTTTTTCGTGGATAAATTTATAAATTAATATAGATAGTCATCTTCCAAATATATTCACCAAAACTAATCAAATATAGTAAAAATATTCTATGATTGAGAGTGAATAAATTATAATTGGCACTTAACAATTATACTTAAAACTAGTAAACTCAATGTAACACCCTGATTTTTTCATAAAATAATATTAGATTATTTTCTAGAATATTTGGTGGAATTTGAAGGAATTTAGGATTTATTTGAACTTAAAATAAATTAGATCTTAAGATAATGTGGCGTTACTCATTTCTCATTATATTTAAAATTTGCACTGATATTTCATTGAGCATTTCATGAAATGAGCTCAACTACATTGTATTACTATATTATTCTTACACTTGAATTTATATTTATCTAATAGCTATTATAAAGTACAAATAGAATTGTATATATAAATATTTATGAGAAAGATCTATGAAGAAGTAAATGTTTGTAAAGCAATCTCAGTCGTTGATCTTATCTAATCTAATGGTTAGTTTTCGTTAGTTTGAGGTTCAACGGGAATTGTGTTGAACTTATACAAGGTTCGAACCCCCAAATCTCCAAACGTTCAACAAAATTATTGGTATATTCAACCGCATGTTCATGACATATTCAATGCTTCTCCATTCTCTACTTATATATCCTTCTCCACTTATATATATATATATATATATATATATATATATATATATATATATATATAGGGAGAGGCTCCTGTGAGAACTCAAATATTTTGTAAGAACTAGGAACCAATCACAGTCCTTCATTTTCGCAATCCAACGGCTGGGATATAATTTAAGAAATCCCACAACTTTTCGGCACTTAAGGGCTGATTTGTCTTTTATTATTTTATCATAACCGATCTCTTCCACTAAATAAGCAAAAACGTATCTCCTAATTATGGTATCTAATATTTTAATCATATCATCCCATATCCACTAGCCCACAACTGATCTTTTTAATCAAAATATGTTTTTTTTTGATTTCGTGTCCAATTGAATAAAGCTTCATCATGTTCATGTTTCTTGTACTCCATATACATAATCAAAATTTGTCATGTTATGATAAAGTTTAAGTAACTGCATATTTTTTATTTGTTCATGGAAAAATGTTCATATTTTACTATTGTTCACAACATGAATTATATATCTTTTCATTTTACAGATTGTTCATATTTTACTAACAAGAATATTCATATAAATTTATCTTTCTTACTATCCAAAACACATAAATCATACCAACAACATACCAAAATACCAAAAAGATTACAATTTTATTTTGTTCATGACCCACACTATATATATCCCAAAATTATTGGTACCACACACCTAAAAAAATGACAAAAAGACAATTCTCATTATTCACGTTTTTTCAAATATTGTTCACGAGTTATGTTAATTGTTACTGGCGTTGATTTTTTTTTTTTTCAGTTTTTTAGTTTGTTGTGGTATGTGGTTCATCGTGGATGTTGTTTTTCTGAACTCGTTGTTATTGTTTAAAGCATTTACTGTATGTTATAAATCATATGTTTTTAGGAAAAAAAATTATAAATTGAGATGAAATATTGTTCATTGATTTTTTTTGGAATTATTCATGAATCACACCAGATTATTCATTAATCATCGACCAACTAATTTAGAAAAATCACTCGAAATTTAAGATAAACAACCTAAAAAATTGTAGAGTTCATCAAACTTTTGAATTTGTTCTTGAATCCCACATGAACAATTTTTTTCTCGATTAAGAAAACTAAGACATACTGTAGTTGTCGAATACTAATAGGAATTGTCAAGTACATGCTTTTATATTAAATTATATCTACAACCTTTCGTCCAAGTTTTTAGAGATTTTCCATATAATTTTAACGAATCATATGCAATGCACTTCACTCAAGTAGTATTTGTTGAATTTTAATACACTTGTCCACCTTCGCATATACAATATACACTTACATATTTATGCTTATGCACATGTTTATGGTCATGTATTCACTTGTTCACGTTCGCATATACACTATTCATATAGTGTGATCACCACACATTTGTTCATGTTCTTTTGTACTATTCATGTTTGAATATATTCTATTCACGAACTCTGATATATTGTTCATGTTCGCTAGTGGCATAAATGAACATATACTGTTCATAATGTCTCACATGTAATGAACATATACCAAATCTAATGAATAATAAGCATTAGACTACATTTTGAACAAAAACAACAATACAATGAATAAGATTCTCAAATCCAATAAACATATCACCAGTTACATGAATGAATATCCCACATCTACTGAATATATCCTAAATGTAACGAACAATAAGCATTAAATTACACTTTGAACAAAAACAACAATACCGTGAATATCCCAACAACGACAACGACAATGATACCAACAACGACCCATCCTTGTACGCAATTTTTTTTTTCTTCAAGTCATCGGAAATCAACGGGAAAAAATAACAACAAATACATTATTGAAAATTCCAAAGTAAAACAGAGATGTTCATAAATTATCGTTGCTTCAACGGAAGTCGCCGGAAAATCAATGTTTGTTCAGCCGTATCAGGTTTGGATGAGTGCATTGTCTTCGTGCCAACTGTTCACGATAATGAAAATGAATATATATGTTGAACAATTTAAGGTAATGAACAATAACAGTGAAACTCATGAACAAACACAACAATATCGTGAATATTACACTAAACTTGTGAACAAGCACAACAATACAGTTGATGAACAATTTCAGTTAATGAATAATAACTGGTGAACAAAAGCAACAATATCATGAATATTACTAAATTTAATGAACATTGGTACATCATTCTTACCTGCCTCACGCTTGACTTTCCTAGCGATATAATTGTGCCTTATGAAGAACTCTTTGCCACCACTTTGTGGCTGCAAATAATGTCAAGTTAGATCAAAATTAGATAATGAGCATACCTCATTTGTTCAAGTACTTAATTTATACCTCTCGCCTATGCTTCTATCAACTTATTTTACAATGTTATTTCCTTATTGGATGGTCTAGCTGTCACATGAACAATGAAACCCATATTATGAACAAGAAAAAATACAATATATGAATGGAACGGAAAATATGTTCATAGATTGTAGACTCTTCACAATCAAAGAACCAAAGAACCACCATCGGGAACCGCCGAAAAAAAAACATAAAAATTGAACGAAAATTAAAATATTTTCATATATTGTTGTATCTTCAAACCAAAAATTGTTGAAAGTTCAAAGTTCATACTTTTTTGTTCAAAGTACCACCAAGAAATCACTGTTCAACACAAAGAGATAAACAAAAAACCACTCACAACCACATACATTATATCAAACCCAAGAGATAAACAAACATTTGCATATATCATCATTCATTCGCCAATAATCGCCGAAAAAGAACAATTTTTTTACGATTTGCAAAAAAAGTTAAAAGAAATTTCCGTCAGCAAAAGAAAGAAGTAAATTCAATCGAAAAATCACCTCTTCCGAGCCCGGCGTGAACAAGGTGAAAGGCGTCTTCTATTCGCCGCTTTTTACGATACCAGCGTGAACAAAGTTGAAGAACAAAGTAAAAAAAATGGTGGAGTAAGAGCTTGAATATTTATTGCTATGATAGATAGAAAATGGCGGTGGAGATGAATAGATTGATGTTGATAGGTTATTTAGTGTAGGTGAATTTTTTTTATTCAAACAAATGGAGTCAACCCTATAATTAAGGGATTCATTTCTGATTTACCAAATTTAAGATGATTCATACCATAACGACATTAAACATATTTTCCATTATTACCCTTGTTCTTAAAACACGTAGCTCTAAAATTAAAGATTGTAAATTAATTAATCGCCTAATTTATAATCTAGGCCGTTGGATTAAGCTTAATCTATGGTCTAAGATGATTCTTAGTTCTTACAAGATTATAGATTCTCACAGGAGTCCAACCCTATATATATATATATATATATATATATATATACTCATATTCTTCGTAATTATTCATAATTTCTTTGGAGATTACAATAGGCTCAATCTCACACAAATTTTTTCTCATATTAAAAAAAGTTTTACTTAAGGAAAATATTCAAATTTTATTAAGTATGTGATATACATATGCATAATCCAAATTGAAATGCTGCCCAATGTCGATTTGAGAGCTGAGAAATGCAGGATTCAACAGTTTGCTCCTAAAGATGCTCGAGTTCTTCCTAAGCCACTTGGTTGGGTTAAATATCCACAGGTTTTGGCCTTCCAATTTGGCGCCTATATTTATGGGGATCAATGGCGGCATTGCATTTTGTACAATCTTGATACGCATCAAATCCACTCCATAGAGCTACCGCACAACTATACTATAGGTTATAAGGCTTTTCCGTATAAGAATAGTCTGATGTGGTTAAGTTAAAAGAGTATTATTGTTATTATTGTTTATATTTGGCTTAAGTTAAAAGAGTTTATATATATATATATATATATATATATATATATATATATATATATATATCATGCAGAAACATTATTATTATAATCCAAATTGAAAAATTAACCGATATCATGATAATAATATATAAGTATTTTGATTTTTAAATTGAAATATGTTTTATAGTGAGTGGGGGTGTTCAAATAAAAAAATGTTATAAAATAATATTACTATTATGCCTGATGATTAGCTCGTTAATCTTCACATTTCACACCTAATGATGAGTATCAAAATTCCTATGTTTTTTATTCTTAAAAATAATCCTCAACACTAAAACAAGGAGTCACCTAAATTATAAAGTGAGACATTGTGAAAGTGGCGATTTTTTTATTTTTTATTTTAATTATGAAAGAAACGAAATATAAGAGGTTTACTATGTTCAATGAATTCACTTAATTGCATAGATTTAAGGAGATGAAACATTTAATTTTATGTTCATGTATTTAATTTATGGCCTAAGAAAATGAAAAAACATTGAATTTATATTCATAATATGTTAAATTTAGTATTTTAAAAATAATAAACTTTAATTAGGGACATTTAAGGTACAACATATTTTCAGTAAAAAAAAATATGACTTTTGTACCCTTAGAGCACCCGCATCGCGGGTACTCGAGGAGGTCCTCGAGGAGACCATCTGCGTCGAGGAGGGCGATGCGGCGAGGAGCTCCTCGAGGACTCCTCGAGTTATCGAGTATCCTCGATAGGCCGGTGGAGATGGCGCGTGCAATGCACGCGCCCAATTTAAAAAAAAAAATTATGAAAAATTCGAAAATTCGAATTTATATATATTCTTTTGACTGCAGCTCCTCGGTCTCCGCACCTTTGACCGACCGTTTGAATTTTTATTTTTTATTTTTATTTTTTCTCCTTCTTCTCTTCTTTAAAACAACCCATCTTTTCTTCTTCTTCTCCACACCTATTCTCCTTCTTTCTTCTTCCTTCTTCTCTTCACACCTCTTCTTCTCCTACAATTTTCTCCGTCATGGATCCACACAACCCTTTCTACGATCCAAATTGGTGCCCTGATCTCTCCTCCGATTATCATCCCGATATGGGAGGAATCAACTTGGAGGAGAGCCCGCCCGAGGAGGAACCGGTGAGTGCTCAGCAGAGTGTCTCCCCACCAAAAAAAGGCGGCCGGAGGAAGGAAAAGGCCACCAAAATGAAGCACGACAAACCAAAAGTTTACCGTCATACTTACCTTCCACAGCATACGGATCTCATCGTCCAAATTTGGGCGGAGGAGACCAACGACTCGATCCATGGGACGGATTAGAAGGGAGAGGCATATTGGGGCCGGATCCGCGAACGTGTGAACCCCATCCTCGGCGTCGACCTCGGCATCAAGCAACTTCAAGGCCACTGGTCCCGGGTGAGCGCGGATGTGCGTCTCTGGGAAGCTGTTTGGGTGGAGACGCGCAATAATTGGCCGTCCGGTCATTCGGATGATATGATTCGTGAAAAGGCCCAAACCATCTTCAAGGCTAGAAGCCCAACCAATGCCTCCTTCAATTTCTGGAACGCGTGGAGAGTTCTCCGGAACAATCCCAAGTTCAAGTCGATGTACCTCCTTGGAGACGTGCATGCCTCCAAGAGGACAAAGACTACGGAAGAGGGCGGCTTCACCACCTCGGCGTCGGGCGAGGAGATCTCTTCTGCTCGGCCCATTGGCAACAAGGCGGCGAAGGCGGCGAAGGCGGCGGAGAAAGGGAAAGGGAAGGCAGCAGCGTCGCATACGAGCTCGGATCCTCCACCAGAAATTGTGGAGAGGTTGGATAGGAACGACGCGCAGATGAGGGCATTCACCGCCCAGTACCAGCGGAGGAACGATATCCGGGAGAGGGAGCTCGATATGCAGCTCCTGAACACGGATACGACGAACATGACGGACGCACAACGTGCATTGCACGCGTCCATGGTCGCCGACGTGCTCAGGCGTCGTGGTCTATCCTAGGCTTTTAATTATGTGATTTTAATGATGTTTTAGGTTTTTTAAATTTTTATGTATTTTTTTTTATGTTTTAAATAGGTTTTTTAAATTTTTATGTATTTTTTTTTATGTTTTAAATAGGTTTTTTAAATTTTATGTTTAATCCAGTATTTAAATATGCAATTTAAATTATGCAATATAATTTAAATGAAAAACATAAAATCAAAACTAATATTATCAAGGAGGCTATCAAGGAACCCCAATGCAGCACTACCTACTCAATAACACAAACACTATCAAGCAGGCTATCAAGGAGGCTATCAAGGAGGTCCCAATGCGGATGCTCTTACTGATCCGGATCAATTTGATCCGTAGGGATTTATCCTATAATTATATATTCTCTTCGTCCCATTAAAGATTGATAGCTCATTTTTCATTTTAGGTTGTCCCACTGAAATGACTTATTTCTATAAAAAATACTATTCCACTTGTCTCACAAAAAGATGAACTTTTTGTCATTTTGGGCCATCTCACAAAGACATAACTATTTCTATTTTTATACACTACTTCACCACAATCACTTTACTTTTTATCTCTATTTTTCATAAAGTATGACCCATTTTTCACTCACAATACACTTTTATCTTGTGCCACTTACAAATATTCATATTTTTGTGAGATAGAGGGAGTAATATTTAACTCTTGAAAATATGTGGACCCTACCATTTTTATCCAATTTGTACATTCTCTTTAATTTTTGTATCAAAAAAATAAATCATCTTTAATGAGATGAATAGAATAATACACTATGTGGGCCATACATTGATAGTTTATCCTATTTTATTGTGTAACTTGTATGTTTGCATTTTTCTTGTTGTACAATGCATCATACTTCTTCTAATTTAAAAATAACCTGGGATATATATAATTTCCATACATTGATAGTTTATCCTATTGGTGAAACGAGAAACCAACACCTAAACTAGAAAGCAATAAACGACACCGAATTTACGTGGTTCGGTCGAGAAGACCTACCTCCACGGGGTGTTGGGGATTTTTCACTATAATCGAGAGAGTATTACATTTTACAAGAGATGAATGAATAAATGAGATGATCCCCTTCTAACCTACTCCTAAGTCTCTATTTATAAGCATGTAAATAAGCCCTAGGGCCTCAAGCTCATTTACTAAGATAACTGGGCTTAAGCCCCTTTAATACATTGACCTTGGTCTGAATCGCCTATGCTTGCTTGACTACGCCGGAAGCTCTATTATTTCTTTTATTATCCCAAGTCTTCAATTAAACCTGCACTGGTTAGCTTAATAATAATAACACTAATCATAAGCATAAATAGAGATGTTCCCATTATATAGTGCACAGCGCTGGTGCATATTTCAGTCCTCATCAGCTACTCCCCCCTGGTCTGGTTGAACCGGGTATTTTTCGTGTTCAGCCAGCGAAGTATTGTTAAAGCCAGCGCTGTGCTGTTTTCCTTAATCCCTGCAAATCATGAAGACATAAGAGTTTTAATATTATAAGAAAGCAAAGATAAGCATTTTCCCCTTGACTTTGGAATTGTAGTTCCAAGTTAGATTTCCTTCTTGTTTGTTGAATGTTGACACAGATAAATAATTTCCATTTCTTTGGGCGCACAAGAAGACCAGCGCTGAAAATACCCCATATTGAATACTTTGCATAGATAAGCAATATAAATGTTTTGTGTTGGATGAACCAGAAGACTGCTGCAAGAATACCCGAATAACATAGGAAGACCCATGTCGAAGTTGAGAAATATGATACTCTGATCATGTGAGAAAACCCGTCATAAATATTTGTCGAGTCTGAACAATATACCCTGTTGTTGAGCGCGTAAAAAAATCCAGCGCGTGAGAAGACCAATAGATAACAGTGGCACGCCCAAGAGGCGGCCTATTTCTCGCTGAACAGCGATTAGAATATATCAAAACAGCCCATAGAGGAGAGGCGCAAAACAGTGTAGCCCGTAGAATAGAGCAGAGAAATGCCTATCAGATCAGAGAAATGCCCGTCAGAAAGGTCCGGTCAGAGCAGAGAAATGCCCTTTCAGAACAGCCCGGTCAGAGCAGAGAAATGTCTTTTCAGAGCAGAGAAATGTCCCTCAGAGCAGCCTGGTCAGAGCAGAGAAATGTCTTTTCAGAGCAGAGAAATGTCCCTCAGAGCAGCCCGGTCAGAGCAGAGAAATGCCCTTTCAGAGCAGGGAAATGTCCCTCAGAGCAGAGAAACGTCCCTCAGAGCAGAGAATTGTCCCTCAGAGCAGAGAATTGTCCCTCAGAGCAGCCCGGTCAGAGCAGAGAAATGCCCTTTCAGAGCAGAGAACTGTCCCTCAGAGCAGAGAATTGTCCCTCAGAGCAGCCCGGTCAGAGCAGAGAAATGCCCTTTCAGAGCAGAGAACTGTCCCTCAGAGCAGCCCGGTCAGAGCAGAGAAATGCCCTTTCAGAGCAGAGAACTGTCCTGATTATAAGAAATTAAGAGATTAAATCCTGATTAAGGCAAGTTAGTTGTCCAGCCAACACGATATATGAACACAAATGACCCTAGTCAAGTATTCCATTCGACTGATATGAGTACATGATTTGTTTCAAATATGAGCTATAAAATAGCATACAATCACCCGATTAATCCCCAAATATGTATTCACCACACAATTATATAACAAAAACATGCCCAGAAAAACATAAGTAATCTCATTGAGTGAGCAGGAAAAAGTTTCTATTTGCAAATCTTGTTTAAGTCACCCAAATCAAAATATAAATTGATTGTTAAATTATGAGAATCTAAGCACCCCATTAAGGTACTTAATTGTGAAGTATAGCTCGATTTCCAACGACCACCTGCTTGTCCGTCATGATAACTATATTTCAGACTCAATCAATGTAACAAATATACATATAATATGCATGGATAGCTTATGTATCCCATCACATAAAACAACGAGCATTAATATAGTTCAAATTCCAACACGTAGTAATCTGCTTATTATGAATTCTCTACAGCCAGCTGCTCAACAATCAGTACACATCCAAACACCTTCAGTTAACCCAATAAACGTTCCAAGGTTTGTTAAGTCCAACCCAATATCATGTGATGATACGAGAATTTAACTCCATAATTATTATTATCGTCAAACATAACTCAGCTTTTAACCCCCAATTAATTCAAAACCAGATTCCATTTAGAGAAAGAAGTAACTTAGCTTGATATGCGTACGCTACCATATTCAGAATAAATTTCATATGGCGGTGCCCTGCTCCGTCGAGCTGAATTGAACGACGGCGGCAGTATAGGACTGAGCATCGGCAACCCACCGAGCCCAGGGTCGGCAGTGCGACGACGAGGCCACCTTCGCTGTTTCCAGGCGGCGCTGCCGAGCAGAGCAGCGACAAGGGCGAGGGGCGTCGGCGCTGACTGCTCTGCCGAGCAAAGCAGCGACAAGGGCGAAGGGCGGCGGCGCTGCTGGCTGCTTGAAGTTCTCCTGACGACATCGGATGCAACGGATCCGATTGGGATTTGCGATTTATGATTTCAGAGTTGGAGCTGTAAGTTTCGATTCACATGGGGTTTCAAGAGGACGATGGGTGAGCGAGATCTACAGTAGATTTCTAAGAATTTTTCTGGTGTTTTACGAGAGAGAGGGAGATCAATTTTTTCGAGATTTTTCTTCGCGATTGGGATGGGGGCTGTCGGATCTGTGAGAGAACAGCCGTGGAAGCCGGCGGACCGTGATTCAACAAGGAAATGAAGGCATTTCAGATATTTTCTGGTGAAATTGGTGATCGAAGCTAGTGAGAGCTGCGGTTGAAAGATAGCTGCGGTAGAGAGAGAGAGCTGCGGAACTGAGAGTTTCAATTTTTTCACCAGAGATTCTCGGTGAGAATTTTTAGATTTGTGAGAATAATGACAGATCGATGGATGCCGGAGAGAGGGATGGCCATTTTGGGAGAGAAAATTGAAATTGAGATGCCTCGGCCATTGTCGCCGGAAACTGGGAAAGGAACAGCCGGAATATTTTACAGATCCCCCCTCGATGAACAGTATCCTCCCGATGAACAGTACTTCGATGAACAATGAATCTCACGCCTTAGCTCGATTTTCCCACAGACGGCGCCAGTTGGTGAAACGAGAAACCAACACCTAAACTAGAAAGCAATAAACGACACCGAATTTACGTGGTTCGGTCGAGAAGACCTACCTCCACTGGGTGTTGGGGATTTTTCACTATAATCGAGAGAGTATTACATTTTACAAGAGATGAATGAATAAATGAGATGATCCCCTTCTAACCTACTCCTAAGTCTCTATTTATAAGCATGTAAATAAGCTCTAGGGCCTCAAGCCCATTTACTAAGATAACTGGGCTTAAGCCCCTTTAATACATTGACCTTGGTCTGAATCGCCTATGCTTGTTTGACTACGCCGAAAGCTCTATTATTTCTTTTATTATCCCAAGTCTTCAATTAAACCTGCACTGGTTAGCTTAATAATAATAACACTAATCATAAGCATAAATAGAGATGTTCTCATTATATAGTGCACAACGTTGGTGCATATTTCAGTCCTCATCACCTATTTTATTGTGTAATTTGTATGTCTGCATTTTTCTTGTTGTACAATGCATCATACTTCTTCTAATTTAAAAATAACCTGGGATATATATAATTTTTTTCATTTTCATACTTAACCTACTATACCCTTAAAAAAATACTTAGCCTACTATATACTAGAGTTCCTACCCTCAGAAATATATTCTTTACAGGGTAATATAGCCTCACACGTCAATTATATTTTTAAAAACTTTTCAAATGATACCAACAATTTCTTAACAACTTATATTTTTAAAGGGAGCACATGGAACAAAATTTATCAAAGTTGTCCTTTATCCTTTCACTAAATTATACTCCCTCCGTTCTAACTTTTAATATCTAATTTTCCTTTTTTGATCGTCTTATATTTTAGTATTCATTTCTATTCTTAATAAAAGTAGGAGAGACCTTTGCTCCACTTTAATTATTTTAACACTCATATATATAAAATGTGGGACACTTATTCAACTCACAACACACTCAACTACGTTATTAAAATCCATGTCACTCTCAAATTGATACTAAAAGCTAGGACGAAGGGAGTATAGTATTAATATATAAGAGTTAATTGCATTAAAATACATGAACTTTAGACACTTTTTCATTTTGCACACGAACTTTAAAAATTATATTTTAAATCATGAACTTTGCAACTTGTTTAAATTTTTCATAAAATTCAATTTCCCCTAATTAGTTGCTGATGTGGCTCCAATGTGGCAGTCGAAAGTGTGTCTTTAAGTTCACCGTTCGATTTATTAAACGACAAAATTTTACAATTCTTAATGCAATGTCATTCAGGTTTAATTTCGAAAGACCTCATTTCTCTTCATTTCAAATTAGGGTTGATTTGGAATTAGAGTTCATGTTCATTCGAATTATCTCATCTCCTAGCAGACTTTTCAGCATTCGGAGCTCCAATGGTACCAACAGCTAAAGATTTCTGCTTCTCCTCTTTCACCTGTCTCTCCTCATCATCCTTGTTCCCCCTTTCATCCAAGATTCCCCTCTTCTTTTTGCAAGAAGCTTAAGCTTCTTCCAAGATATTTGGTTTTTCACTCTATCCCTGTACTTCTCGTCCCACGTTGATTTTTGATTGCTGCTACCGGCACTATCGCCACCACTGGGATTGAGATTTATATCATCAAAATGAGAACTAGTGAACACGACATCTTGGACGGATGAACCTTTGGGGTTCGATGGTGAAAGATCATCGTGTTGCGCAGAGTAGAGACGACCAACAAAAGGCGGAATCTTTGAATGGTTTTTGTGTGTTGGGAGATAGAGCAGCGACAATTGGGCTTAATCGTCTCAGCGCCCTTGCATCTTTCATTTCCAGCTCTGCTTAATGGTGATGACGAATATATATAACCCCCCTACTCATATGCATAAATCTGCATTTACTCATAAATAAGGGCGTGCATAAACGGCAAGAGGGAGGAACAAAGAGAAATTGGGTATAATGCCCTAATTAGAAGATTAACTTGAGTAAAAACGTCAAAACAACGTCGTTTAACATCAATACGATGTAGTTTAATTACCCAATGTCAAAACGACGATATTTTTACTAAGACACGTGTATATACGCGTGGCATGTTAAATGACACGTCGGATTTTGGGATGCCAGAATAAAATTTTATGGAAAAATTGAACGAATTGCAAAATTCATAATTTAAAATGTAATTTTTAAAATTAGTCTGCAAAATGTAAAAATGATTAAAGTAGTAAAGTTCGTGTATTTTGGTACAATTAATCCCATTAATAACACAAGTATTATGCAATGGCTATATATAATTTTTAGAGAAAGTAATGGCTACGGTAATACTTTCATTGGGCATTTCAAGAGAACTATAAATGTCTATTCAGCTTATAAATAAGGCTACAATCGATCATTGCTATAACTATTTCTTTCTCTAGTCACAATAATCGGAATGGTCAGCTATTAATTGCCTATCATATGTAGCCTTAGATCTTAGCTGTAGTTAGTTTTTTTTTTTTTTGGACGTAGCTGTATTTAGTTTGGTGAATAACAATTCACACTCTTTTCTTTAAAAAAAAAGACAAAAAAAAAAAAGAAAAAGAAAATCACACACATTAAGGATTCACAGTTTGATACCGATCTACTTCAATTTCGAAGAACAAAAACGTGTAGTTCTCGTTTCCCTAATTAATAATTATACAAATCAATTATTAACTTGTAGAATTTAGTTTTTATTGGAAATTTCTAACGTGGGTACGCACATTCTACTTGTATATTTACTGATTTACATAAAGAGCAATAATTATAACTTAAAATAGTAAAACAATAGAAGAATTGGTATTAAAATTCGGTGCAAACCACCTTGTCAAGGAGGATGCCTTCTTACCAAGTGAAAAACATTCATGTTAGAATTTGTAGATGGAAAACAAGATATTTTATGCTTGTATATATACAATATTTTAGTTCAATCATATTATTCGTTCTCTTATTTGAAAGGTATATATGTTGACTTATCTCGTTAAATAAATATATTAAATGGTGTATTGTAGTTACGGAAGATCATATGATTGGACTGATTTTTATGATATATAAACAATAAATCACATATCCGAGATATTATTGATATAGACTGCAACACATTAAAAAAATGACTTATCTTAGTTATTTATTTATTTATAAATACGTTATAATGTATTGGGGATCACAATAAGTTGTGTTTTTAATTATTACCTGATCTAAGAATAACTATAGATTTCAGTAACTGTTATTGACTTATTAATTCCTAATATAGTTAAAAGTGTATATACTTGTTTGTGTGTCACACTTTAATTTATATTGAATTATAGTTAATTCGATGAACTCAATATTCTTTATATTTTAGGTTACAATAATTCATGTATGATATTTGATACTCCCTCCGTCCCATGAATTTTGACACGTTTTCCTTTTTGGGTCATCCCACGATCTTGACACGTTTTCATTTTGGGTAATAATTATTATCTTCTCTCTCCTACTTTATTGTTTTTATTACTCTCTCTCTCCTACTTTATCACTTTTATTACATTCTCTTTCCTACTCTATCACTTTTATATTTTATTAACTACACACTTAAAACACTAATCTACAACTCCTTAATTTCGGTGCCGAATCCAAACATGTCAAGATTCGTGGAATGGAGGGAGTAATTTGTAGTATTAAAATATTGTGTATATTTAAAGACGATGATATTCCGTTGAGGATGCAAAAATTTCAAGGATGATCGTATCCCATTCGAGAGGCGAAAATTCACACTCAAATCAATATGTAAGATCAAATTTTCAGATACTAGGAATAAAGATATATAGGATCAAATTCCTAACCCTTTTGTCCTATTCACACTCAAATGAAGTGTGTATATCTAATGAAAACGATGAACTACAATAATTCGTGAAGAAAAGAGTTCCTTAATTAGATAAAGTCTTTAATAATAAGATTGCGTCAAAACTCTCTGCTGGCCACATCAATGAGTCCAAAAGGATCGATATAGAATAAATAATTCGATCTTCGTTACATACTGATTTGAGCCTCAATATTTAACATGATGTCGACAACAAGTCTTTGATTCTCGATGGAAATCAAAATCTTCAATCAGATTAAGACAACCTCCTCATAAACTTATAGCAATGCGACTTTAACAATTGAAAATTTAGTAGTTAAAAAATCGATCGATTTGATCGATAGTTATTTATATGGTCGTTTCAAAAATTAACTACATATATTAACGATAAAAATTCGATCGTTATAAATACCGATTTTTATCATTTTATTTTTATTTTTAACGATCGAAAATTTGATCGTTTAAAAAGAATTCATTTTCAGTTATAGCAACCTAGCTTTTTTTTGCCCAACAAGTATTTTTAATGCATTTTCAACTCAATCATATATGTCTTGATAAACTTCCCAGTGAGTCAGCCATCATGAAAGTGACCTAAGTCAAGACTCAGGAGTGATTAAAATAAATAAATATATATATATATATATATATATATATATATATATATATATATATTAACGAACAAATTAACGGTCAATTTTAAAAAATATTTAAAAACTGTTTTCAACATGAGTATATATGTAACATAATTAATATATAATGTTTGAGTATATATTGGACAAGAATATGGCATACAAGAATTGAACAGTGGTGTCCGCCAGTAAGTATTGGTGTTTTCATATCCACAAATTTTTAGTTGTGTGCTTCCATTATTCTTAGACATGAGGCTCCACACAAACACACAATCTATTCTTTTCTTCTACTAAAGTTATTACCTAATTGATAAGACATGGTCCACCATTTTTCACAACATTTTGCATCTTCAAATGAATCAATCTACTGAATTAATTCATGCTCACTCATTCTCAATTTTTATCCATAATTTTATTTTATTTTGTAGCAATGAATCTATCGATGTTTTGGGTGATGATCGGCATCATTTTTGTTTTATTCTTTTGAGCTGGGATCGGATGAGGATACATAGTACTAGTGTTCTCTTCTTTTTTATATCGAAGGGCGTTGTAAATCTCTGGTGGCTGCTTCTTCTGTCTGGATGAGCTTACGTGAGGAAATTGATGGTTTGGTGGCGGATTCGTACTCGTATATTTATGACGGCGCTTCTACTTCATTCTGGTATGACGACTGGCTTGGATATAATCTTATGAATAAATGCGGTATTCCGCATTTCATGCTTCCGTTTCTTACTCAATCGGTGGCTGATTATTTCTACGATGGGCTCTGGCATTTCACGCAAGCCTTTGTTAATGCTTTTCCTGAGATAGTGTGTGATATTTTACTCACTCCTCTTGGTACTGAGGGAGATGTGCGTTTCTGGAAACCCTCATTGCACGGGAATGTCACTACTGCGCTGGCATTCAACAATCATTGTCATCATTTTCCGAAGGTGTCTTGGGGCTCTTGGCTTTGGGAATCTTTTATTCCGATTCGACGTTCTTTGATCTGTTGGCGTCTTCTTCATAATAGAGTACCGACTTATGATCGCCTTATCCGCTACGGTATGATCACGCCAAACGTCTGTTTGCTTTGCTTAAAAGGAAGTGAGTCTCAGGATCACCTTTTCTGGAATTGTGAGCGTGTGCGGAATATTTGGGCTACGTTTCTTGGGTGGTTCAATTTCACGCAAGGGTTGCAAGAGAATGATATTCATAGTTTTTTGGTGGCAGCTTGGCAGTATAAACTTAGTCCCCTCACCGGTAATTTCTGGAAAGCTGGTATCATCACGGTCATCTGGGCCATCTGGATGCAGAGAAACAATTGTATCTTTGATAATCAAAAGTTCGAAGCAAGTCGTGTCATCCACACTGTGAAAGTTGCTTTCAAAGAGATTGATGATAACTTTCCTAAATTAGGTTACATGTCGAATTCTTGGTCAGATTATCTGATTCTCCGGGCAGTGGGTGTTACTACCAGGAGTGCTCCTCCTCCGGAGTTTGTTGAGGTGCATTGGTGGCCACCGGTGGCGCCGTGGATCAAAGTGAATACTGATGGCTCAGCGACGGGAGCTCCGGGCACTATTGCTGCAGGTGGGGTGTTTAGAGATAACTGGAATGTGGTGCGTGGTTGTTTTCACTTCAAAGGTGGCTCGGGTTTTGCCTTTGAAGCGGAACTCATGGCTTTTATCTCGGCGATTCAAATTGCTCACAATCGTGGTTGGCACAAGCTTTGGATTGAAGCCGATTCCACCTACGTGATATCAATTCTTAATACTCGTTCTTTTAATGTGCCTTGGCGTTTTAAGGCGGCGTGGAATAGGACTTTAAAGATGTTAGATGCTTTCTCGCTGCAGGTCTCTCACATCTTTAGAGAAGGAAACAAGGCGGCAGATATTATGGCTAACCAACAACGTTCAGAAGGGTGGTGGCCGCACGAGATTGAGGAGATTAGGGCTGCGGTTCGCCTTGACATAGCTTCGCATAGCCATCTGCGTAAGAAACGGTAGTTGGGACTGATGGGTGGTTGTTTTTTCGTTGTTATTCTGAATCTCGGAGTTGTATCTCCTTTCGCTATTCCCTACTTTCGTCTTGTGTCTAGACGAGTACTCTTTTTCCTATTCACGGTTTTTCCCACTGGGTTTTCCGTGAAAAGGTTTTAATGAGACTCGGCCCTTAGTCTGCTCTTTCTGTGCTTTCAAGGGTTTTTTTAGGTTTTTTTCTTTTCTTTTTTATATAAAATTGTCATTTAATAATAAAATAAATTAAAAAATATATAATAGTGTTATATATAAACGACGTTCTCAGCCCCATGGCCTCTAACCCTTAAGGCCTAAGCTAGACTTGATTAATTGACTCGAATGATTCTATTTGGAATATTTAAGTAATTAACATATACTATGAACTTTAGAGTTTAGTGAAAGCGATCATCTACTTATAATAAATGATGTAGATTTTATGTTTCAGATCTCCCAACTCAAATATATATTCAATTTGTCATCTTAACATTTGAATTTTGCTTAAATTTTTTAGGATACCCTTAACTATGACCGGCTCAATATTACCTTATCATCCAATCTTCATATTTAATTCATTTGTATTTCTTTCACATGATCATTAATGTCATTTTCAATCCAATCCTATTTATTTTTTATGGTTTATAATGATCACTCCAATCACCCAATTAATTAACCACAACATTATATATAATTATTTTATTACTATTTTTAATTATTTTATTTTTAATTGTGTTAAAATAAATTAAAATAATAAAGAATTTGCAATAACTAACTCAGAAATGAAAAAAAATAATAAAAATTCCAAATATGAAAAATTAAGAATAAAAATTACAAAAATTGAAATACGAAACTCGAAATTGAAATACGCAATCGAAATACAAAACAAGAAGATGGGAAAATTGTGTGCGTGTGTTGGTCAAGCGGTAAGGGGTTAATGCCTAAGGCCAAACGTCTTGGGCTCGAGTCCGTTGTGACCTTTAATTTTTTTTATTTAATATTGTTAATTTATCAAAAAAAATGAAAAATTATATTGTGCATATCATTATGATAAAATTGGTGTCTATTATAGAGTATGAAAAAAATTGAAACTTTTGATGTTTTTTATTTATAATTTTAATATTATATACAAAATATATTCACCATTTAACTAAATATCACAATAAAATTTGACAAAATAATTACAATGTTAAAAGTGTCACAAAATGAAAGGATGGATAATATAGTTGGGGAATGAATAAAAGTATTTTTTTATGGGTTAAGTACCAGATTCACCCCTATCGATGGTGTCCCTATCGCGTTTAGCCCCCTACCGTCAGGGGGGAGAGCTGCCCATTACCTTAACGTGGCAAAATCGCACAAAATTCCCCCGCCACTTAACGGACACTAACACCGTTAGAAAAAATCTTTTTTTTTAAAGTCCAGGTGGGCCCCACTCATCTTTCTCTCTCTCTCTCGCCTTGATTTTCAGATCTGACGCCTCACCTCCTCACACCCATCGACACCTCCGGCGAAGCCAATCGGCAGAATCCGCCGCTGCTGCTCCCTCCGGCGAAGCCAATCAGCATCGGCTGCCCGTCGGAGAAGGTGAGAAACAGAAAATGGAGCCGCACTTCCGCTCTCTACTGCTCCTCTTTCTCCCGCCTCTCCTCAATTTTCTCTCTCTAAATTCAGTCTGCAGAAGCGGCGGCGGCGGCGCCATTGACGTCATCAAAGTGAATTATAAATTCGCCGGTTCCGACGCCAATCTCAGCACTCTCAGCGCTCACGATGATGTCCGCCACCTCTCCATTCTCATCGGCGTCGACCTACCCCTCAGAGGCACCAGTCGTAAGTGGGGGAAATGGGCTACCAAGATACGGAATGGGCTCTCTCTCTGCAGATCTAGGTTTCTGTGGATTCTGTTGTCTTCATCGGCGAAGCTCCTGCCGCCGGAATTTGGGGCAAAGGCGGGAGAGAGGGATGGTGGTGGAAACTGTTGGGTGTTGAACTTTTGGTTCCTGAACTTGTGGAGACGGAGGAAGATGTGGTGGTGACGATGGTAGTGGAAGAGGCGACGGAGATGGAGGCCGGCCAACGGCCCTTTGCCAGAGGAGGAGCCGCGGCGGCAGAGCTTGAGAGAGAGGGAGACGGATCATAAAAACATTTTTTCTAACGGCGTTAAGGTCCGTTAAAAGGCGGGGGGAAATTGGTGCGATAAAGCCACGTTGAGGTAGTGGGCAGCTCTCCCACCTGACGGTAGGGGGCTAAACGCGATAGGGACGCCATCGATAGGGGAGAATCTGATACTTAACCCTTTTTTTTATTAAATATACACGTGGTGATCGACCTTCTTGCCCAAAGGGCAATGCCAATGCTAGAAGCAGTCCTACTAAAACGTCGTAGTAAGAGGATCTACTCCAATAAATTGTTTAAGGGTGCGTTGTCTTTGGTTGTAAATTTATTATGAAAAAAGTAATTTTCTTTGTAGTGAAAAGAATTCTTAATTGTAAATTTATTATGAAAAAAAGAACCTCCTTTGTAATGAAAAGAAGGAATGAGAAAAGGTCAAGTGAAAAATGAGGAAAAAGAAAGAAGAATTTAAAGAAAGAATGAGTAAAGGTCAAGTTTTCCTCAAAAAAAAAAAAAAATTAAGTGGAAAATGAGGAAATAGAAAAAAAGGATTTAAATGGTGAAAAAAAAAATATCCATCATTTTTCATGATAAATTTACAACCAAAGAGAACTATAACATAATGAAATATGTTATTATTATTTTTTTTACATCTTTAATTGTAATAATTTTTTTAAAAAGAAAAATACACCCACACTTTAGCTCTCTCGGTGACTCGAACCCCCGACTTATTAGTTGGAGGAGAAACGTCTTACCAACGGACTACGCTTCATCATCTCTTTAATAATACTCCCTTCGTCCCGCTTCAAGTTACTCTAAATTTTTTGACACGGATATTAAAAAATGTGTGATAAAGGTATAAAGTGGTGGTGGGATCATCCAAAAAGTAGGGTTAAATATTTTTAAATTTAGATTGAGTTATTTAAGATAAGACAACCCAAAATAAAAATAGAATCATTTGAAGCGGGACGGAGAGAGTAATAATAGCGCAGCCTTTATTCATACCATTAATCCAAAAGCACAAACATATTACTCCCTCCGTCCCAGCTGAAATGTCCTGTTTTCCTTTTTGGGTTGTCCCACTTGAAATGTCCTGTTTCCTTTTTTGGCAATACACTCTCTCTCTGTACTTAATATTTAAATAATTTCCACCAACTCACTTTATCTACTTTATACACATTTTTTAATTTTCGTGCCAAAAAGAAACAAGACATTTCAGCTGGGACGGAGGGAGTACTATGTAACAAAGAATATCGAGAATTTCTCGTATATGTTTTTATTTAAGAGGCAAAATTAGTTGGGTACGCATTTTGCACGCTGTAAGATCTTAAAACAGAATCAATCGAAACATAATTTTTTAAAATGCATTATCAAATTCTCACAAAAAAAAAGAGGAAGAAAATGTATGTGGTGGCCAATATTATGGCAATGGCACTTATGCCACCTAAAAAAGTCAGTTTTTTTTGCGGCTGAATCCTATTCTTTAGTGAAAGTCGCATTTTGTTGAAGCAAAGTGCTAGCTAATATTCTATCCTTGTATCAAACAACCGTGCTTGCTCTACACACTATGTGTATAAAAAAAAAAGCATTTTTATCCTCATTATTTTTAGTGCTTTTGCGGTGGAAAAATGAGATTTTTGTTAAAGCCGATACATTCATAAATATCGAAACAGAAAAAGTAAAGATCTAAATGTTATTACCAATTGGTTACATATATAGTCAAATCGATTCTAAATCATTACATTTATTGTAAATAATTGATATTAATCAATTAATACTTAAATGATATATAAAAAACTATGAAAATTACCTTGGAATAATTTTTTCAGTCCTTCAAAATCGAGTATATGATTGTTGAGAAAATTTACCTCAGGGACAATTTTTTTAATCAACAGAATTTCACAATAATCCTGAAAAGTATCACTTATTCATACACATAAATCTCGCATACACAAAATATGAGTATTTGTAACAGCAAAGTAACAACGAAAGTAAGAACAATGAACACCAGAATTGTTCACCCAGTTCGGTGATAACACACCTACGTCTAGGTGGCTATGCTCAGGGTAAATTATTAACTAGTGAAAATAAGATATATACCGGACTTACGCGACAGACTCTCTAGCCTTCTAGCCTTGATTTCTTCCCAAACCCTCACAACGATGAATAATTGAGAGATGAACAACGATCAACTCTCTAAATGTGAATACTACACATTCACCACCTAAACCCACGAAAAGAACCTTTACCAACAGGCTCGTAAAGAAACAAACAAAATAAGATTGCACAACCCAAACCAATCGCTCAAGAACACAATATGAAATAGAGATAAAAAAGAGACTACACCTAGACGCACTGTATAGTCTCTCACCCCACGAAATATTCTGCCAAAAATATGAGAATAACAATGAAAAACAGCAGCCAAAAACGTTCTTCTACATCTCCTTAAATAGGCAAACCCTAGTCAGGTAATGGCTGGTATGTAGGAATGGAATTAGAAGGGAATGTAATGAAATTTGGAATGGAATGACAAGGGGAATGAAATGAAATGGAATGAAATATATGATTCCTATGGTTGGTATTTATAAGGAATGAATGGATAGGAAGAAATAAAATTAAAATAATAATAATAATAATAATAATAATAATAATAATAATTATTATTATTATTATTATTATTACTTACATTTATTATTGTTATTTATATATATATATATATATATATATATATTTATTATTTATTATCATTGTTTTACGATTATTATCATTTATTATTTACTATTAATTAATTAATTTATTATTATTTAATTAATATTATTATTTATTTATTGTTATTATTAATTTTTTATTATTTTTACAATTATTATTATTTATTATATTAATAAAATTAAATTATTTTGCTATTATTTATTATTATTATTACTATTATTTATTTAGTATTATTATTTTATTATTTTTAATATTATTGTTAATTTTATTATATTATATTATTATTAAAATTATTTTTGAAATTATTATTATTTATTATATTAATAATATTTAATTATTATTATTATTATTATTATTATTATTATTATTAAGAAAATAAACTTTTATTATAAAGTAATCTCATATCCGTGGGATTACATAATACCATGGGGGGAGGAGAGGAATGGCTAATCCCATATGCATGAGAATAGGCATTCCGTCGGGAATGACGATTCTCATTATAAAAATCGTACCAACCATAGGATTGGGAATGATCGCAGGAATCACCATTCAATTCCAATTCCATTCCTGCATACCAATCATGCCCGTTATATCTTGAATAGAACTCTAATGAAGATGATATACTCAATCTATAATTGTAATCCCTCAATATCGTATCTCGTGCATATTGCTGATATAATATGAGATATATCCATAAGAGACGTGAAATACTCAAGCACGAATATGCTGATGGAAAATCGCAAATCTGCTGAAAACCAACACAGGAAAGTATCACCAGACACTAGTTGGTACTTTGCTTGTAATCGTATCTGAACATCTTGAGATACTACTCGTACATTATCTACATAATGACAATCAACATGATTTGACTATGACCAATACTCAACAGATCCCACTTAACTTTCAAGTACCCAAAAAATTATCTGGAGATAGATTTGCATAGTTTTTCAAAATTAAGGTATTAGTCGCACTACAAAAAAACGCACGATTACCGACGGCATTTTGCCGTCGGTAATAAGACACGGCCGCCGGTGATAAAGGCTACCGGCGGCAACTCGCCGTCGCTAACCGGCTCGTCGGTAACCCCATTACCGACGGCGATCGACCGCCGCTGGCAATTAACGGCGGCGAAGCCGCCGGCATTTCCGCCGTTGAACGGCGGAGAGTTGCCGGAAAATTACCGACGGCAAATGTCGTCGGTAATTAGCGGCGGCGAGATCACCGTCGGTAATTTCCACCGGACGGTGGTGGCGCACACGCCGGAGTTGTTCAAGGTATTACCGAGGGCAAAATGCCGTCGGTAATTACCGACGGCATTTGCCCTCGGTAATATTTTTTATTTTATTTTTTTTTATTTTATTTATTTATTTATTTATTTATTTTATTTATTTATTTTATTGTATATCCACAATTTATTTCGGTATTTATACAGTATTGCATAATTTAGACGAACTTCCCAGTCGGTCACCCATCTTAGTTGTGCTCTAAGTCAAGCACGCTTAACCTTGAAGTTCTTTTCGAATGGTCACCAGTACAGAACACTCGTATTATTGATATATATAGTATCTATTAATTCATTTAAAGTCTACTTCAATATACAATATCATATATATTCATAACCTTATAATATGTCGAGATGATATACAAAAAATATTGTTAATTACGGATTGGGCTCGTTTCCGTTCTTATTTTTATGTCGGAAAAATATTTATTAATTAATTTATTATTAATTTTCGATTTTTTTTTTATCAATCTAGTTTATACACCATTCATAACCTTAGTGTTGATTGATGAGTGAATCACTAATCAAATTAACATTATTAAGTTATAATTATAAGTTTCTCACTAACAATTTTGAATGCTTAGCAATAATATTAGAGTAGTGATGATTGATGAGTGAATCACTAATCAAATTAACATTCTTAAGTTATAATTATAAGATTCTTACTAAGAATCTTGAATTCTTAAGTAATATCTTACATTAGTGATGAGTGATGTGTGAATCACTAATCAAATTAACATTATTAAGTTATAATTATAAGTTTCTTACTAATAATCTTGAATGCTTAGTAATAATATTAGATTAGTGATGATTGATGAGTGAATCACTAATCAAGTGAATCACTAATCAAATTAACATTCTTAAGTTATAATTATAAGATTCTTACTAAGAATCTTGAATTCTTAATTAGTAATATCTTACATTAGTGATGAGTGATGTGTGAATCACTAATCAAATTAACATTATTAAGTTATAATTATAAGTTTCTTACTAATAATCTTGAATGCTTAGTAATAATATTAGATTAGTGATGATTGATGAGTGAATCACTAATCAAATTAACATTCTTAAATTATAATTATAAGTTTCTTACTAAGAATCTTGAATTCTTAGTAATAATCTTGGATTAGTGATGATTGATGAGTGAATCACTAATCAAATTAACATTCTTAAGTTATAATTATAAAATTCTTACTAAGATTCTTGAATTCTTAGTAATAATCTTGGATTAGTGATGATTGATGAGTGAATCACTAATCAAATTAACATTCTTAAGTTATAATTATAAGATTCTTACTAAGAATCTTGAATTCTTAGTAATAATCTTGGATTAGTGATGATTGATGAGTGAATCACTAATCAAATTAACATTCTTAAGTTATAATTATAAGATTCTTACTAAGAATCTTGAATTCTTAAGTAATATCTTACATTAGTGATGAGTGATATGTGAATCACTAATCAAATTAACATTATTAAGTTATAATTATAAGTTTCTTACTAATAATCTTGAATGCTTAGTAATAATATTAGATTAGTGATGATTGATGAGTGAATCACTAATCAAGTGAATCACTAATCAAATTAACATTATTAAGTTATAATTATAAGTTTCTTACTAATAATCTTGAATGCTTAGTAATAATATTAGATTAGTGATGATTGATGAGTGAATCACTAATCAAATTAACATTCTTAAATTATAATTATAAGTTTCTTACTAAGAATCTTGAATTGTTAGTAATAATCTTGGATTAGTGATGATTGATGAGTGAATCACTAATCAAATTAACATTCTTAAGTTATAATTATAAGATTCTTACTAAGAATCTTGAATTCTTAGTAATAATCTTGGATTAGTGATGATTGATGAGTGAATCACTAATCAAATTAACATTCTTAAGTTATAATTATAAGATTCTTACTAAGAATCTTGTATTCTTAGTAATAATCTTGGATTAGTGATGATTGATGAGTGAATCACTAATCAAATTAACATTCTTATGTTATAATTATAAGATTCTTACTAAGAATCTTGAATTCTTAGTAATAATCTTGTATTAGTGATGATTGATGAGTGAATCACTAATCAAATTAACATTCTTAAGTTATAATTATAAGATTCTTATTCTTACTAAGAATCTTGAATTCTTAGTAATAATCTTAGATTAGTAATAATCAATGTTTAAATTTTCACTTGTATTTCAATATATATTTGATTTTAATGTTTTTGTATTTTTATCTTTGATCAATTTGTTAGATGATAAATGAAAAAAAAAATAAAAATAAAATTAATTACCGACGGCATTTGCCGTCGGTAATTAGCGGCGGAAAAATGCCGTCGGTAATTTTGGCCGGACGGCGGTGGTGCTATCGCCGGATGTCACCGGCGGTGGTGATTAGCGGCGGCCGGTTGCCGCCGGTAAATACCGACGGCAATTGCCGTCGGTAATAAATAATATATATTTATATTAATATATATTTAAATTAGCGACGGCGTAACCGCCGCTAATTAGCGGCGGCCCGTTTGCCGTCGGTAATGCGCCGGTAATAGTCAAAAGGCGGGTCGTCTTTTTTGCCGCCGCCGTGCCGTCGGTAATTGCCGGCGGCGGCGCTGCCGTTTCGTCGGTATTTACGCGTTTTTTTGTAGTGTCGATCATTTATAATAGAAATTGGCTTTACTGATTTTATATTTTTATTTAATTTTTGAAGTATTGGCCCTAAATAAATAAAAAAATATAATGGTTGGTTGTACGGGATGCAGTGAATGATATCGACAGTTAATTAAATGCTACATATGTAATAATTTTGGTATATTCATTGATTCATAAAGATTAAAGAGTATGGGTTTTCTTGATGGATATTATATAAAAAAAAAATGACGTCTAATTAATCCGAGACCAATGTGCTGATTAACTTTTAATCACGGAAAATGGACTTTAATTAATCCAGCGAGACCAATGTGCTTTTAATCACGAAAATTGGAGTCCCATAAACTTTTAAAATATAAGTCAGCTTAGAATAATCAAACGAACAAATAAATTCACTTCAAATTCTGAAGTACAAGGGCCCCTAAATATATATAATACGTAAATGAAATTAGAGGGACAAGAATCGCAACTTTTTTTCCCTGAAGACTATTTAAAAGATCTGCCTATAGATGAAGAAATTAGTTATAAATTTATAATATTCAGCTTCATTAATTAAAAGCCGTAAATGCTCGAGCCAAAATTAAAACATTAATGGAGCGATATGGTAGTTGCATAATCTGTGTACAGGGCCTATAGTCATAGGTGTCTAAGCAACATGTGCTTGTGTTTATAAAAGGAGAGACACCTATACTCAATTCCTCATTTCATTCACACACTTGAAAATTGTGAAAGTTGACTACGAAGACTATCCTTAACAAATAGTATTGCCTTGCTTGTGCCCATAAAAAATAAGTAATATTTGGATAAAATATGTTCGGATAAAATATGATTAAATATTTTATGAAATAAATTTATTTGAACTTTTTTATTCAAAATAAAATAGAAAATATTTTTTTTAAATTATAATATAGAGAAAACAATAAAGCTAACTATTTTTTTTAAACTTGAACCAAAATTTATAAATAAATAAAATTTTAAAAGTTTTTAACTTTTTTTTGTTCGGACAAATTTTGTTCAAATAGTACCATTCTAAAAAATATTGTTGTGTGATTTGGCTCATAAATTTTAAATATTAGGCGGGAATACAACACCACCCCAAGGTGAAAAAACATTTCGGGATTGAATCCAAGATCTTTCATAAAGAAGAGTTTTTGGGTGTCTCGGCTTTGCCACTAGAGCAAAGCCTCATTGACAATATATTGTATATTAATATGGTATGGTTTATGAATCATGTAGTGACTGGACATGAGTCTGTCTCTTTCTTCAAATATTGTTGAAACAATATTATTTCAGCAAGATTAATAATAAGCTGGTGTGGTTATGCATTGGAAGAGAAATTTAAATAGCCATATACGATAATAAAAGTTGAAAAATGATTTAGGTCGCTAAAACATTGGAACATTGAAGATCCCAATTAGTCACACGGTTTAGACACGAGCAAATTATCCACATACGCCTCACATGTCAACATTGGCAAATCAAGCTCCAAGTTTGTCACGATGGAGAGGGAAGACATGATGAATGTTTTTTCATATGCCAATTAATTACTTATCTCACTTGCAAAATTGATGACACACACTAAAATTTTTTATGAGAAATTAAATATTTTGTGAAATTTTTTATGAGAAATTAAAAATTGATGACACACACTTGCAAAATTGATGACACACATAGACGGAGAGAGAGGTTTCTTTTGAGAAATTAAATATTTTGTGAAATGTTGAATATATCAATAATTTTGATGAACATACGCATTTTAGAAAATCTCGTCACTCCAGGATTCGAACCCCAAATCAAAATGCTTATTCATCAAAATTGTTGAACTGTTTAACGATTCTAAATTTTGCAAAATATTTAATTTCTCAATAGAACCTAACACTATATATATAGTGTTTTTATTTTAAGAGGTGTTTTTATTTTAGTCTACCCCTATATATGTGTGTGTGTAGAGACGCTTTATTCAGTAGAATTTAAAACTTAATTTGAACTATTTATCATTGTATATCTCTACAATGGTTATCAAAATATATTTTTATAATATATTGATTAAAATACGAATTTATTGCTGAGCCAAAAAAAAGGAAAAAACCTAAGAAAGCACAATATATTTTTATAATATATAAAAATGTGTTATATATATTCATGATTATATACAGAAAATATATATTATAAAAAATAATGCATTTTATGTCCAATAAAATGATATGCCAGTCATTTTCTTAAGTAGCGAATGGTAGCATTTGAATGAATACATATGATTGGAGTTGGAAATACAGTCGATATTTAAAACTTTTATTTTTTTATGTCGGTTTGAAGAGGTTTAGTCGTTGTACACCATAATGAAATGGGAAATAAAAAGAGCGAATTATTGTTAGAAATTCATCAAGATATATAGGGAGGGGAGTTTTGTTATTGGAAGAAACAGACGTGATAATCTTTAAGTCGTTTTCGATGTCTGGTGCAATAAATTTTGGTAGAATGTGGGACATATCCCACCGTATATATATATGAAGCATCCACTCCTAATTTATCTCCTAACTAACGACATTAGAATGTGTAATACGTGTGCTTAATGCAAAGTCGTGTGTTTAGAGACTTGAAGCTGCTACGACGGAACCAATTCCTCGTCTCCAACCAGATTATATTAATTCCTAATTTGGTATACGCGTACGGTACGGACTCTTTAATCACGATGTGTACGATATTCTCATCAACTCATTCTCTTGCATCATGAGTGTTTGTGTTGGCCTAGCGATATGAGATAAATGTCTAAAATCTGAGATTTTGGGTTTGTTGAAAAAATGGGAGTGTAAATGTTTAATTAAATATTATTTATTTGATTGAAACATTTATTAATTATTCTACTCGTTGAGTAGATGGTAGTATGTTCATTTTCTCAATGTGAGTGAGAAATGATATGCTAAAATCGTGTGTTGATGGACTTCTCTGATTCTGTTACAAACCGTAGTCTTAAATCGTGGACAGTTTGATTCAGAACCTAATAAGGTCTAAAAAGGGATACATTTATGTTCTAAAATCTAGTCCAAACCGCAGGCGGTTTGGTCCAGCGCACACAAGATGGTTTTTTTTTTTTTTTTTGAACTTTGAATCTTGATGGTATTCAAAGTGTGTAACTCCCAATTTTAAATGTGTGGTTTATGGCTATTCATGCTATAACCGTTTGTAACCACCATATGGTTGATTATTACACTTAATTATGTGTTAATTTCCCTATGATGAGACTAGCCTATAAATAGGCATCTAGTGCATGGCATATCACACACACAGAAGTTCTGCATTCCTCTCATTTCATACTTGCTCAGTTCTTGATCCTTGTTTAGTTCGCCGGAGCTCGCCGGACTTGTGGTGCTACATCTGTCGGGACGTTGCCGTTTTATCTTTGGGGAAGAATCGTCAACACCGAAAAGCACTACCGGGGCGATATTCTTCTTGCAGGAAGAGTTCTACTCGACTCGACATTTCTAGTTTGTTGTTCTTGTAATTCAATTTTAGTCTCGTTGTTATTTGCTAATAGCTCTATTTCCTTAGTGCAGTTTCGTACTTTGTTTTCCATTTCCATTGTAAAAGTTACTCTATTGTGTACCTGGATTTAACAGGGTTCGAGTCATTCGTCGCGTAATCTTTAAATTTATTTATTTACTTATGTAATTTATCAAAAATAAACTAAAATTGTTCCTAGTCTTGCTCAATTTGTTGACCATTCTTCTCACAAAACTATTTGAACTCAAAATGTTCTCACTTAATTCAAATTAAAGATACCTCCTTTGTTCATAAAAAATTATCATATTTTTTTGTCACTTTCATTTATAATAGTAAAATCTACACAACTTCACTCACATTTTAAGTGGGACCCAAACTTCACTAACAATTCTACTCACATTGTATTAAAATTCGTGATATTCATAATATGATAATTTTTTTACAAACGGGGAGAATATTAAGAATCAGAATTTGAATGAACAAATAAAATTAATTAATGTAAAATTTTCGCTCCCTCCAGGATTCGAACCTAGGTAAAAAATTTCCCTCTCCAAGTAAATATTAGTCATAGGATACATTAAACTAATACATATAAATCAATTTAAGATCTCACCATATATGAATATGAGGGAACTCATTGAAACGCTCCCCAAGTTCAATCCTAATAAGGTCACGTCCACTCTTGCTCAGGTTTGGCTTCGTATATTCAATCTCCCACATGATTATTGGCACCCCGAGGTCCTCGCTGGCATCGCTAGGCAGGTTGGAACACCGATTATCATTGATGGTATGTCTGCTAGAGCTTCGGTGGGTTATTTTGCGCGTGTGCTCGTGGAGATGAATGTTGCTTCTGAAATTCCAGAATTTTTGGATGTGAAATGTGGTGATGATATCTATGAAATTGAATTTGGCTATGAGAATTTACCGTATTTTTGTGGGATTTGCTCCGTGGTGGGCCATGCTGTTGATGATTGCAGGAAAAATCGCTCTGAAACTGAACCTTCCTCTCCGATCAACCAGAGAAAGAATCAGAATTTCAAAGGCAAGAGGAGATCTGCTGATTCTTGGCGGCCAATTCCCAAAGCCGTCGATGAGAATCTCCATGAGGAGACTCCTCATATCGCTGATTGTCCTAATGAAACTGGGGAAGACTTGAACGTGGCTCCGGATCTTGGCGTCGCGACATCAAATTCCTTTGCTATTCTTGAGACTGAGGATCCTATAGACAATGGAAAAGGAATGAATTTTCAAGAGGGGGTGGTGGAAGATGTGGATGAAGATGTGGATGAGGAGGAAGACACGGGATCTCCAACTATGGGCTCTGCGCAATCTGATAGGATTCCTCCTTTGCAGAATGATTTGGACTTGACTTCTCCCGCTTCGAGTTGTAGTGTGGTGACTCCTGAGAAGGAGTTGCCGGTGGATCCTCCCATAACTCGCGGACGAGGGCGACCGAAGGGAGCTAAAAAGAAGGGGAAGGTTCCTGATTCCTCTATCAAGCACCGCCTCCGACGTATTATAGAGCATGGCCATGCACTAAAAGCTGGCCGGGCTACTGGTGTCTTGCAGGAGGCTGTTCTTAACTCTTCGGTGCCGGTGGAGTTCTTGAATAAAGTACAACATGCCCAATCTGGAGGAGCAATTCTGCAAAACTTTGTGATTCACTCCTCTTCCGATGCTGCCCGAGCTATGTCGGCGGTGGCCAAAAAGAAGAAATGGGGTGATATGCTGGATGATGAAGATGTTGGGGACGAGGATGTTTTTTTTAATTTTTCTTCTTAGCTTTCGTTTCCTTTGTTTTCGACTTCCCGTGGTACTTTGTGGGGGGTTTTTTTACGCGGTTTTTGTTTTGTTTTGAGTCGGTTTTTTGTGTTCCGATACTTTGTTAGCATCGGTGCTCTCTTTTTCTTTTAATAAAATTTCTATTTCAGCATTGAAACGCTCCCCAATATATATATATCCATATATATATATTGAGTATTAAAGTCATAATTATATTTTAGAATATTTCATACCACTTACTTTTTTGAGTTATATATATTTTCATTCACTTATAAATTTATACATAGTTATTATATCAATTAAATTTATACTCCCTCCGTCCCACTGTAAGTGAGACCTTTTTTTTGGGCACGGAAATTAAGAAAAGTGTATTTTGTGTGTAGGTGAAAAAGTGAAAAAGTGTTTAAAGAGTAAAACTTTTACCAAAAAAGGAAATAGTCTCACTTATAGTGGGACACCCAAAATAGAAAGAGTCTCACTTACAGTAGGACGGAGGGAGTAGTATAAAAGAAGTTTATTATGAATTTACTAATTCCTGTTAAACATTGTGAATTTATTGATAAATGATGAGTTGATTACTAAAATCCTAGCAATATATTACCATAACTAACAGGGTGCAATTGTAACATAAATAACAAATTGAGTATTGTATCCACATGAACTGAAAAATTAAAAACATTATGAATAATCCGAATAAGTACCAAATCAATATCCAGGTAAAAGAACAAAAAAAAGAAAGAAAGATGAAAAGCTAAGACTAGATTCAAATAATGCAAAAAAACAAAAATCAGATAATAAAAACACTGATGTTAGGGAATGCAATGCATCAATTAAAATATACATAACTAACCTATTAATTCAAATTACCAGTTTAATCTAGTTATGATGAGAGATCGCATACACACACTCTCGCTAGAACATTTTATGATAGTTGATTAGTAAATTCTCTATCTCCGCTAGGTCTTACGAAAATCTACTAACTTCTAACAGCACATAAGAAGTTCCATATGATTCACCTATCTCCACTAGGTCTAAAGGTTAAAATCATATCACACATTCCTGGATTCGTTAAACAATTATCTCTGCTAGATCTCAAGCTAAGTAGCTAACATGCAAATTATTGACCAGATAATCCAAAGAAATAAGCACCACAAATTATAAATCAAAAACTAGAAGACAATATATTGTCAACAAATCAATAGCATAAATTTAATCAACTACATGCAAACCCTAGAATCACAAAATAAACTAGCTAGATATAATTAAATAAATCAAAGATATAATAAAATAAAAGCAATTGAATAAATAAAATTGATAAAACCCGAAAGAATTCGGAATGAACAGCTGTAATCTTCAATCTTGCAGAAAATAAATCTAAAACTTAAAAACTATGAAAGTAAATAGAGGTGTCTAATAGGCCAATAAAATGACTTATATATAGGCACATAGGATTAATACATAATAGAATTCGAAAATACTGATAAAAGCCCGAAATTTCACAAATTTTCATAAATCTTGGCGACCACTATTCACTACTACTCACGACTTTAATTCTTGTTTTGGTCATATCTCTCTCGTCCGAACTTCAATTTGCGATCCGTTTACACTCAAGAACTCATATCGAGATAATCTACAATTGTTATTCAGACCATTTTTTCAAATTCAACTTTAATATTTATGTAGATTTTTCATCAAAGTACAAACAAGTATCACATTTTAGTAGATAAAACAATTTTAAGCACAAAACAATCATCAAGCACTCAATTCCCTATAAAATTTACATTATAGGAACATTAACAACCATAAAAAAAAATAAATGTTATCATGAATTAAAAAAAATCGTCATATATAAAATTTGAGATTAGACCACAGATTTATTTAATAATGTCACACTTTAAAGGCTGAAAATAATTAATAGTTTTTGCAATATATAATTGGACTTATTTGAAATCATAATAACTAAAACTTGCAAACTAAATGTAAAAATTCAACTAAGCATTCAATTAAAGTATGCGAGTGGTTCCCATCGTACGAACGTCCGCACAAAAAAGTTTGTAAAGTTGTTATAATAGGGCAGTCGATATTTGTTAATAATATATGAGTATTTAATTAGGTTGTACAATATATAGGTTGGAGCAACTATTGCTCGTTGTTTGAAATAATAATCATCACGAATGTTGTTGAAGTTAGGGCTGTAAATGAACAGAGCTACTCGCAAGCTATTCGATATTCAACTCGAAAAAAGCTCGTTTGGAGCTCGATTCGATAGAAAACAAGCCTAGCTCCTCGAGCCTGATTTCGAGCTCGATAATTTTATCGAGTCGAACTCGAGCCTGACAGCACTCGTCTCGTTAAGCTCGCGAACATGCTCGAATTCGATTGTTCACGGGCGAGCATGTTCACAAACCTTCAATTGAGCCTTCAATCGAGTTAGTATACGAGCGTTAAACGAGACGAGCTTGAGCTCGAGTAACATATTAATTATGAAGTTTATCCAAAACTTTTAATGATTTCGAGCTCGAACATCATGTATAGGAATAGTTAACGAGCCGAGTTCGAGCTCAAACTCGAATTCGACATTATTGAGTATTACACGAGCCAAGCTCGGTAAGTGGGTGACGAGCCGAGTTCGAATAATAAGATAAAAGTTCGAATTGAGCACGAGCCGAGCTCAAACACCCAAATATTTAAACGAGCTGAGCTCGAGCCTGCTAGTATTTGACTCGTTTACACCCAAATAACAAGGTAAGTACTTGAAACGATTGTATTTTATTGAATTTTCAAATTATTTAAGCAATTTATTCCAAAAGAGACCGATAGATGCGTAGTCGTTGTTATCTCACAATCCACTATGAAAATTCTTTCAACTCATCAAACTTATATTTTAAAGTCTTGTGTTCTTAGTTAATCGTAGCACTGTACAGTTGAGCCATAAATATGCTAACTAAATATTCAAGAATAAATAAATAAATACTCCCTCCGTCCCAATAAAAGCGGTGCACTTTTTTTCGGCACGGAATTTAAGGAGAATAAGATTGTAGTGTAAAAGTGTGTAAAGGTGTGTGGGGCCCATTGTTTGTAGTATAAAATTATTACAAAAAAAAAGGAAATGCATCACTTTCGTTGGGACGGCTCAAAAAGGAATACGTGCCGCTTTCGTTGGGACGGAGGGAGTAATTGTTATAAGCCCATGTGTAATCATAAATTTAATCAATATTAATATTTTAAAAAATTTATTTACGTTTACTGAATATTTTATTTATATTTACTGACATATATGATCATTTTAGACAAAATATGTTATTGCATGCATATTTCATTCAAAAAGAAATTATGCAGTGTGGTCATATTAGTGTTATGATTATGTTATAATCAATTTGATGACATCATAATTGATACACAATTATAATAGTTTAATTAATTTTAAATGTTCAAAATTTATCTTATACTTGTTGACTAAATGTTCATGAAAGAATGAATAAATAAGTAAATTTTTTTTTGTTAAAAATTCATGTATAATCATAAATCTTATTAAAATTACTACTCTCTCCGTTCCAACTTTTAGTATCCAACTTTCCTTTTTTGGTCGTCCCACATTTTAGTATCAATTTCTATTTTTGGTCAAAGTAGGTGGGGCCCTTACTCCACTTTAATTATTTTAATTCTCACATAAAATGTGAGACCCTTATTCCACTCACAACACATCAATCACTTTATTAAAACTCGTGTCGTTCTCAACTGGATACCAAAAGTCGGGACGGAGATCTAGAGTATTAAAATAGCTCTAACAGGACACTTGTAAGTGTCCCATTGAAGAGAACTTAATGATGTGATTGATTGATTCTAGGATTGAGTATTTGAAGGATAACATGATCAAACAAGTCCAAAATTAATCAATCCATAATAAATAAATGGTCGAGACTAGCTCTTGGATTATTTAATTATGTGCATGAATTATTTATTTATTTATATAAATATATTTGTTGTTATATTATTTTTTTATATTATTCGTATTTTTCATATTTTTTAAATTAGTTTTGAGCTTTTCAAATATGAAGTTTTAATAATAATATAGTTTGAACTTTTAAGAGTCCAAATTGATATATTAAATGAAGGCTATTAAATTTGTTTTATTAATTGTTTAGTGTGATGAGGTTGACTTACTTTATAATCTATAAATTTAATTATTATTATTATACATGTTTAATTATTACTCCTATTATACATGATGAGGACAAAAATGTGCATCCCCTAATTTTTCGGGATTTGGAGCTATCTTGAAGACTATCAAATATCTAATAAAGAAGAAGATCGACACGAAGACATGAGTTTAAATATGAAGAATTATAGTTGTATTCTAAGTCTAAATAGAGTCCTATTCCTACTAGAATTTCTTAGTATTTTGTTTATAAATAGGGGCATATATTCATTATTTAAGGATCCTGTAAAATGTAAATTAACACGTACAAATCATGGTGAAAAACACCCAAAAAATCCTGTGGATGTAAGGATCCAACTCTGTACAATATAAACACGCACAAATCATAGTGAAACCAAAAAAATCCTTTGGATGTAGATCTTTACGATCGAATACGTAAATGTCTGCGTTCTTATTGCTTTCCGTTATATGTGATTTTTTTGGGCACAACAATACAATATTCGTGTATTCATTAAATTGATAATAATATTATTTTTACACTACTTTAAATCAAATACTTATAATTAATTAATTAACTAACATAATTGTTTTTGTTTCAAATTAACTCATAAACAATGGCATTTTAATATTTTTATATAATTTTAAATTTTAAAAATAACAAAATATATTGTGCCCGTGCATCGCAAGAGAGCGTACTAGTTTACATCAAACTAATAACTTTTTAAAGCATGTACGTATCCACAAATTATATATTAAATTTTTATTCTTATAAAATTATTAAACGATTAGTAGTATTTTGTATAAATTATTATTATTATTATTACAAATTAAAAGTACCCATATCATCCAATCAAATTATGAAAAAATGGACTCATCTAAATCTGAAAGTTGAAATTTAGAAAATCCCAAGGATCTATCAAGATTTATTTGTGCCTACGCCTTCAAGAAGGTGTCCTAGCATAGAGTGAGGGAAAACCGCCCCCCTCGTCCGCCGAGGATAGCAGAGATAGAGATAACGAAAGAGACCCATTATTTCTTAAAAACAAAAATAAAAATAAATAAAGGAATTGAAGCCACAGTTGTGCTAATGCTGCCAAAAATCCTTTCACCTCATCGAAACCCTAACCCTCAATCCTCAACCCACTATACATCAATCGGACGACGTCGTTTCACTTCCACTTGTATCCACATATCGCACCTTTTACATTCTACCCCACCTTTTACTTTTTATAATTTCACCTCACGCAGGTGGCGGTGGCTGTCTAGAAATCATAAATTTCTTGGATGCTATCATATATATGTGCATATAAATTTGTGTATATAGCATAGCTCAATTTGGACGCAAAGCTATAGACAAAGAGAGGAAAAAGCTTCAGCAAGGAAAATTTATTTTCCCTTATCTCTTGTTTCAGCTAATTATTTGGGTTATTCACTTTTTCTCTTGTTCAGAAATGGATGTGTCCGAGCAATTCCGCTACATCCCTTGCAACTTCTGCAACATCGTTCTTGCGGTACAACTCTACTCGGATCTCATCATTTCATTATGCATGAGAGCTCTTCAAATCTCCTCTTTTTCTTCTTTTTCTTTTTTTGCGTGTGTGTGCAAATTTATTTCATGTGGGTTTTGTAAAGAAAAAGATGATTTCCTGAGGCGATGAATAAAGCTGATTCCTGGGCTTCAGTGATCAGGTTTTGGTGCTATTATGCAGGAAATGCACATCATTTCTGCTCCAGGGGTTTTCTTGTTTGTTTGTGGCGATCATCATCTGTCCACTTCAACAATTCTCCCTTTTCTTTTCTTTTTTTCTTCTTTCCTTTGACAGATAAAGAAAAGTCATATATCTCCCTGCCTGTGAAGGTGGAATCACGTCTGCTGAAAAAGAAACATATATACACACACATACATAATAGCTGGTCTTGATTTTTTTGCTAAAAGTAGTATGTTGATTCGAGGCGATGATGGCTACAATTCCTTCATCTCCTCCTGGCTTAAGCTTTTCTTTTCCTGTCTGAAAAAGATTTCGCTATGCTGTCAAAATTAAGCCTTTTTCCTCGGTGGTTTTTGATTAAAGTGAAAGCCTCCCAATTCAAATTGGACCAGCTCTCGAGAATTTTAGGGTTGTGTCTATCAGATTTGAATGAAACCATAGAAAAACCTAGGATCTCATTCTCATCTGAGATGTTACATTTGTTGATGGTGCTTGTTTGTGCAGGTGAGTGTTCCATGCAGCAGTTTGCTTGATGTTGTGACAGTTCGATGCGGCCACTGCAGCAATCTGTGGACTGTGAATATGGCTGCTGCTGCCTTCCCATCGATGCAGCCGCCCTCTTCCTGCCAAGATTTTCAGGTTTATTTTGACTTTATAATACTGATACAGCCTCAAATCTAGGGTTTCTGGATCTTCTCAAACGGAATCCTGTAACCTCAAAAAGTAAACGGCCGTTTATTGCTTCAAGATCTTACATCTCAGCCGCCATAACCGCAGCACATAGTCTGCTTTTCTTGGAGATTGTATTTTTGCAGCTACAGCTGCTGCTAATTATCTATCTCCTTGCATTTTATTTTTAATTTTCTTGGGATGAAGATTGAAGATCATTACTTTTCGTATTTAAATGATTAGGTGATTTGATGGATAGGAGATATGGGTTTAATTTAATATTATATATTAGGAAGAAAGTCTCTGTCTCTGTCTCTCTCTCTCTCTCTCTCTAGCTCTGAGATGAATTGAAGCACTATTTATATATAGATTCTGGTTTTTCATCAGGAATTGTCCACTGCAGTGGAAACACGTATTTTTCCCCTAGATTCCGGCTACATCTTGCAACTGTCAATTCTAGCAGCCATTTTCTTAACTGAATCAGTCATTTCAGTGTTGTTAGTTTATCCTTTCTTTATCTTGTGAGTAAACATCTTTTCAAGCACCCCTTTTGGTCTGATTTTGTGTGTGTTTTGCTTCTTCTTCTCTTTTTTTTTTTGGTCTTTTTTTTAGTATTCAGTGGTATGATCATGATCTAGAAAATATGTTTTATAGCATCCGTTTCAACAATATTTGTCAAATTTACAACTTATAATTTATAGTATAAAAACTATAATTATTTGATTGGTCTATTTCAGGCAACTAACAGCAGTACTACTCCAACTGAATACAAGGTTGATCTGAGCTCATCTTCCAAATGGAACTACAAAACCCAGCCCTCAATTTCGAAAAAACCTGAGCCCAGAATCGTGAATCGACGTATAAATATATATACATACTTCTTAATTTGATTTTTATTCTAATTTAATTAATTGATTGTATCTTAATCTTGCACCGTGATCTTGTGTGCAGCTCCGGAGAAGAGGCAGCGAGTTCCATCAGCGTATAACCAGTTCATAAAGTAATGGGATTATGCAACATGATATTTATAATTCAAATTGTTACTCACTTTTCTGAGTTATATATGTTTCATTATTCTATATACAAGAAATTGCAACTAGCATTGATTGCTAATTAGTTCACACCATAAATGTAAATCATCAGAGAGGAGATTCAAAGAATCAAGGCCAATAATCCAGAAATCAGTCACAGGGAGGCTTTCAGTACTGCTGCAAAAAATGTAAGTTGACCTAATATATTATTTATATGAGTATATGCTAAAAAAACCGATATATAATTAATTTTTTTTTGTAAAAAAAAGAGAAACTAGTTGCTAGTGAATTTTGAGTTTTGACAGTCCAACCTAGTATTTCATGTAATAGTTTATATATATTGTTGGACGTGAATATATGAAATAAAATACGAGATTGGATACGTTTAAAAGGGAAATAAGTTTTGGACCACATTGATATGATTAATTTTACTTGGTGTAGTGGGCACACTTTCCTCATATTCATTTTGGGCTGATGCTGGAGACAAATAGCCAACCAAAACTCAACGAGGTAATGTCGATATACCTTTCTATTTCTCGAATTATATCTTGTGCAAATTTAGCTTCATTTCTTCAACAAATCATCCATCCACAAAATGACAAGCATTCGTTATTGTGTTTCCTTTATTAGAAAAATTGATCGTGCGCCTTTTCTCTTAAACTTTCTAACTGCTTTTTGATGACCAATAATTATGTATAGTTCTAACTCCAAAGTATTTTTTCTGAGATTCAAATTGCTTCACCTATGTGCTGCCTTATTTAATCTGGGGTTATTTATTTTTAATTATAGGGGCCGGAAAAGCATCAATTCAGAAGGGCAGCAATACGAAACAAGTGAAATCGATATCTGCTCTGGGAATATATCCCTAATATATTAAATGTATTTCTTTAAAAAGGCGATAGTACATCGATCCCTTATGTTATTGTAATTTTATTGCGTGAAATGCAACTCTGGCTATGGTATAAACGGCCGTATAATGTTATGTGTTGTCAATTGTATTTTCATTCAATATAAACAGCATTTTAATTCTTCTGCATGCTGTGTTTCCAAAATTCGGATTTATCTATACTTGCATATTTTTGCAAGCAAATGTGCTCAATTTGAGTTTGGTTCAAGCTAATCAGTGTGCTATTTTTTTCTTTTTCTTTTTCCTGATCATATGTATATGAGAAGTTCATTTCATAAAAAAATTAAAATTAGATTGGATAAAGCTTGGCACTATCCAAATTGTATTTTTGCTTATAAAAATGCCAGTAATTATGAACGGGTTATGTACATGGGCATTTGAATATACATGCGTGCTTTCATTTTCCTTCACTATAAAACTTCGATATAGGGGAGGGCTAAAATAAGTATATATACTTCTTAAGATATAAAATAAGAATAATTTTGAGCCTTTAGATCATCAAGATCTTCATCATCTTGTTGGGTGAATTCATGATCCTGAGTTCGAATCTCAAAGGTAGTGAAAATTTATTTTTCACAATTTATATCTTTATACAATGAATTCATACGTGTTGTACATAAAATTCATACATTTTTTCTAGTTCTTATTTCTTATTTTAAAAGGTGGGTAGCCCTCCCCCTTCGATACATGCATATATATACATACATATAACATATATACACACACACATTGTTTCTATATATATATATATAATAGAAATCTTATTGGAACCACATGATACTATATATATTACTATTACATATTTATCTATTATTGCACTGGACATAATAATGCATATATACAGATAATAAATCATTGATACGATAAAATAATTGTTAATTAATCAGACAAAATGCAACTTGTGACTGAGTTTTTTAAAATTAATTAATATTTGAGACAATATGTTTCAGTACTACAACAATTTTTTGATTTAATTATAGCGAATTCAACACACTTACTAATTTTTTTCAACAATACACATTGATCGGGTTTCGGTATATAAAAAAAAGGTGTTCAGTTTGGTGTAAGTTAAAATATGGTGAGATTATTAATAAAATATTCTAAAAAAATGGTAATAATAATAAAGCGAAGATAATAAGGAAAAATTGAGCCTAACTCACCCACCGCCGAATTCTCCCTCCTCAAATCCACCGCCACTGCTGCAGAGACTCTGTATGTAGTCGCCAACCTTTAATTTCACTTCTTTTTATGACTAAATTGGCAAAACTACAAAAAACTTAACAAAAAGTTGTTTTTTATATTTTTTTTATAGGGAAAAATTTAAGAAATATGCATCTCCAACTGTCATCTAATTAAGCTCAAAACTCACTCATCAATGAAAGAGAATGTAGGTACGTACCTCGTGTATTTACAACTTTGTTGTAGTAGTTGAAAAACAGCACTGCAGTACTTCTACGTACGGTTGTACCTTGCTCATTTCACACATTTTTATTTTCATTAAAACATTATAGTGATACTGAAAATAAGATTTGAGTGATGCTATATGTATATTCATTCTACACGCGCGAGGTGTATATATAAAGGAATTATTATCTTATATTAAAATAAATGAATTTTACAAGTAAAAAATAAATAAATGAAATTTAAATATTGTAAATATGATATCAAAATTTGTGAGAATATGGACTCTATTATTGCATGCTGGGCCGGACCTAGACGAGGGAGGCCGTGGGGGCATTCCACTCCAGAGACAATTAATAACGATTCTCCTGTATTAAATTGAATTTCAGTCGATTTATTTAAGAAACGATTTATCGTCGCGCTTTTACGGGCTCTATTAAAATATAAATTTATGAAATTATTAATGTATTTTTTGGTTCATAATTTTTTTCACTAAATTAAAGAATTTAATGAAATTGTTTTAAAGTAGAAAATTATAATATTTATTTGAAATTGACCGACCTAATTTAAATATCTTATGAAATTTATATGTAAGCAGAGTTTCAATCCAACTTTGTTGTGATTTTTAAGGGATCTGTAGTATTTTTCTATAGTAGTTTTTTTATTCCTAATATATACAGTAGGTATTAGAGGCAAATTAAGATATAATAAATTTTAAATCGTGTCCATTAAAGTATTATTGATTAAGGGTATAGATTACTTCTACATTCTTATCTTAAGAGTGATTTTTATTTTAACCCAATTAAAGTATTATATACGTAGGAACCTGAATTGGTCTGCGGCGTCTGCCCATGAGGTCGAAGATAATTTTTTAGGGAATATAAATAGAATTAATAACATCAAAGTCATATATGTTAAAAAGTAAATCAAGTACGTTTCTAAATTGATTGGAGAGTTGGATATTATGAAGTATAATATTACAATAATCATTACAACCTCAAAATTACAACTATATGTATTTTCTATTTTTCGTGTATGGATATAAATAAAATTTTATTGATTAATGGAATACTAATATAAAGATTTTTATTGATCAATGGAATACTAATATAAAGATTTTTAGATATTTAACAGTTTTTAGATATATAATGATTTTTAGATATTTAATAGTTTTTGGATATGGAAATTGATTAAAAAATAAAAAATAAAAAATAAAAATGAATGAGAATTGAGGAAAATTAGAATGGAGTGATTGTACGATGCCACGTAGGATATAATTTATTTTGTTGGAATATTTATATAATGATTTTTTAGATATTTAGTTTTTAAATATATCATGATTTTTAGATATAGAAATTGATTAAAATTTAGAAAAAATAAATAAGAATGAATGAGAATTGAGGAAAATTAGAATGGAGTGATTATAGGATGCCACATACGGTAGGATTAGAATTTATTTTGTTGGAATATTTATATAATGATTTTTAAGATATAGAAATTGATTAAAATTAAAAAAAAAAGAATGAGTGAGAATTGAGGAAAATTATAATGGAGTGATTATAGAATGCCACCTAGGATATGATTTATTTTGCTTTAATATATAGATGATATCTTTTCATATTTTAAAATTGAAAAAATCATGTTTTTTGTTCTTTATTATTCTAGTGTTAATACAGGTCTTTGTTTGATAGATAGATTAATTGGTTTTCTTTTGTCATTGTTGATGTGAAATTTCCTAGCAAATGATTTAGTCCTTAGAATATTGTGAAAATAGTTTCTATTTTATGTCTTAGGGTTAAACTTTGAACCTAGGTAAGAATATTGTCCGTGCATTATATTGAATTGTAGTTCGTAGATTTTATTGACTTGTTTGTTAATTTCACTTTATACGATTAATTTCAATGAATATCAGTCATATAATTTGAATGCGTTCCAGATTCATTCTCATTTTCACAAAAGATATCATTCTCACTAGATTATTTATCTATATGTTATGCTTTGATACTAAGAAGTGTTTGCTTTTTCGGCTATGAATAGAAGCTTCTTGATGAAGATGGCCTGGAAGCTTGTGCAAGGCCGAGAATTCGCCCCTTCAGTCATGGCGACTCGCTACTTGTCGAATTTTGGCTATGCCAAGATGTTCTTGGCTTCTTCTCCATTTTGGACTGGCGTGAGGGAGCATGTTAACTCCTTGGTGATGGATTCTTATTCCTATATTGGCACTGGAGAACACATTTATTTTTGGCATGACGATTGGCTGGGTTACAAGTTGGCGGACAAGCTTCATATTCCGCCTTTTATGAAAGACTTCCTGCAGCAAGCTGTAAGTGATTACTTCTATGATGGTGTTTGGCATTTCACTCCGGATTTTATTATTCAGTTTCCTGATCTTGTGGTGGATATTCTGTTGCTTCCAATTGGGGAGGAGAGTGATACTCGCTTCTGGAAACCTTCTGTTAGTGGGGAGGTTTCGGCCTCTCTTGCCTATGTTTCGCAGTCTCCGCATTTTCCCAAAGTTCTTTGGGGCACTTGGATTTGGGAGTGTTTTATTCCTGACAGAAGATCTCTTATCACCTGGCGGATTCTGCATTTGAAGATGCCGACTCTGGATGGTCTAATCAAAAGGGGCATGCACGGACCTAACAGATGTGTGATGTGTGGGTTGGCTGAGGAGTCTATTGACCACTTGTTCTGGAATTGCAGTGTTATTCGACAGACTTGGGTGGTTTTCTTTGATTGGTTTGCCAAATCGCACATGCTGGACTGCTTGGATATTCATAGCATGTTGGCTGCTGCATGGAACACAGATTTCAGTCCGTTGGTTCAATCCTACTGGAAAGCTGGGGTGATTAATTTTATTTGGAAAATTTGGGATTGCCGCAATCAAGTGACTTTTAATGATGCCAGTTTCCACCCGAATTTGATTCTTGGGTTCCTGAAAGTTGCGTTTAAGGAGATGGATTCCAATTTCCCTAAGCTTGGGCGTTCTCATAACTCTTGGCAGGATTATTTGGTGCTTAGGCGGATTGGGGTTGCTATGCGCGCTGTTCCGCCCCCTATGATGATTGAGGTTCACTGGTGGCCACCGGCGGGGCAGTGGATTAAAGTCAATACTGACGGTTCGGCACTTGGGAAACCTGGGAGCATTGCCGCGGGCGGTGTGTTCCGCGATAACTGGGGTGCGGTTCGCGGTTGTTATCACTATAAAGGGGGTTCGGGGTTCGCTTTTGAAGCGGAGCTTTTCGCGATCATGCATGCTATTCGAATTGCGAATTCTCGGGGTTGGCACTGGCTTTGGATTGAAGCAGACTCGTCTTATGTTGTCCAGCTTCTGCAATCTCGTTCTCTGAATGTTCCCTGGCGTTTTCTTCCGCTCTGGAAACAGACTTTAAATTGGCTTTCAACTTTTCGACTTCAGATCTCGCATATTTATAGAGAAGGAAATTGTGTGGCGGATATTATGGCTAATCATGCCCGGATCGAAGGGTGGTGGCCCTTTGCTATTGAGGATATTAAGATTGCGGTGTCTTTGGATATGGCGACTCATAGTCGCGTTCGTATGAAGAATTGATGACATGGGGCTGTTTAGGATTGGTCTCTTGGAGTGGTTGCTGCTCGTTGGGGGTGTATCCGGTCTTCGTTTGGTTGGTGCATCTTTGTTGCTTTGTGTGTTCTTGTTTCGGTTGTGACTAGTTTGAGCCAGGATTGTTTTGGGACGATGGTTAGGCCGGAGTATCAGAAACTTTCCTTCCGCTCTTCTGGTCGTGGTCTTTGTTTTTTTGACGAACACTCTTTTTCCTTTTCTGGTTTTTCCCATGGGGTTTTCCATGAAAAGGTTTTAATGAGGATCGGCCCTAAGTCTGCTATTTTGTGCTTTCTAGGGTTTCTTTGTTCTTTTTTCCTTTTCCCATTTTTAATAAAACGCATTTTAATAATAAGAAGTGTTTGCTTTCAATGATCAATTAAGTATATGATTGAATATTTTATCCTCATCGCTATAATATTTTTAATTGCATTTTTTCAATGATACATGAATCAAGAAGCAACATTAATTCAAATAATAAAAATTATTAAAATTTTGGGATATCATAAAATTTCAATACATTTTATACTCCATCCGTCCCTAAAATAACTTCATCTTTTTTTCATTTTGGGATGTCCCCCAAATAACTTCATGTTTCTTTCTTTCCATTTTTGGACACCTACCCCACCACTAATAATACTTTATTTATTCTTACTTTCACTTTTCACCACTCCCAATACGAGTTCGAGAGTTTTTTAGGACAGTAACTTAGATTGATTTGGAAATTAGGACAATAACTTTTGAACTTGTAAAAATAGGACACTAATTTTTTTTTAGAGTAAACCAGGACACTAATTAATAAGTGTTGCATCCGCAGGATATTTTTTAGCCAATTATCGGCTGAGAAATGTCCTATTTTTACGACGCTTATTAATTAGTGTCCTATTTTACTTTAAAAAATAATCAGTGTCCTATTTTTACAAATCCGAAAGTTATTGTCCTAATTTTTAAATCAATCTAAGTTAATGTCCTAAAACATCCCCTGACTCCTCCCAATACTAATTATAACACTTTTCACAACTTTCAATAATAATTATATCACATTTTCTCCACTATCATGACACTTTACAACTTTTCATTAAAACCCTTGCCGTCTCCAAAGAGGAAGCCATTTCAGGGACGGAGGGAGTATTAAACATACGCCTACTAATTATTTAGACATCAAACATTATGTGGACTAGAATACATATTAACCGTTCATTCCTAATAATATAATTGAACTAATTGTTAAAATAAAACCGTAACTTTCATTCTTAAATAATACTCCCTTCATCCCAGCTAAAATGAGACATTTTTCTTTTTGGGCGTCCTAGCTAAGTGAGACTCTTTTCTTTTTGAGTAAAAGTTTACTATTTAATCATCTTTTCACTTTTTCACCTACACACAAAGCACACATTTTTTAATTCCCGTGCCCAGAAAATGGCTCACTTAACTAGGATGAAAGGAGTAATTTGTTTATCTGGTCATTGGCATGAATAGTTTGTTTTGGTCTTTACTTATGTATATATAGCTAGGGAATAGTTATACTAACAATGCTATTTTTGTAAGAAATAAAAATAATGCATAAGTCAGTATATAATGTTACATAAATTGCTTATAATTAATAACTACATAACAAAATTCAATTAATCGATAAAATTTTCGTTCCCTCCAGGATTCGAATCCAAGTATAAATTCGCCCTCTAAATAAATATTAGCCATAAAAATTTTAAAATCTAACGTTACAAATTCATTCTCATTTCGTGTAACATGAGGACAATGAATAAGACATATAATACTAATGAACAAGACGTATATCTAACGAACAAGATGTATATACTGATGAAAAATAAAATTTGAAAAATTGGTAATGAATAAGACATATATACTGATGAACAAGGCAATATATATTGATGAACAATGCATTATATACTGATGAATAACAAAATTTAAAATATTTTGTTCCCTCCAGGATTCGAACCATATATATATATATTTATATATATATATATATATAGGGGAGGGCTAGAATAAAAACACTCTTAAGTGTATAAAATATAAATGATTTTCAGCCCTTAGATCATCAAGATCTACGGTTGATTCGTAACCCTTTTGGATGAATTCGTGGTCCTGGGTTCGAATCCCAAAGGTAGCAAAAATTTATTTTTCACAATTCGAACCATGTTGGATGAATTCGTAACCCTGTTGATAAAATTCGTACATTAAAAAACGTTTATATTATATTTTAAGAAGGTTTTTTACTGTAGTCCTCCCCATATATATATATATATATATATATATCGGGAGTTGTTTTAAAGTAAGAACCACTAGATAAATAAGATGAAGAATCATTTTCAATCATTCAATCAATAACTATTGCAGACAGGGGCGGAGCCAGGAATTTTTTTGGGGGGGGGCTGACTGTTACGGGGGTTCGGGGGCGGTATGCCCCCGGATTTTTTTTTTTTGGGCAATTCAATACATTTAGACATTCTTTACTAAAATACAAATATAATCATAATAATAACAACATTTTATAGATAATATAGTTCAAACAATTTACTAAAATTGTTTGGGGCATTCAATACATTTTAGACATTTTTACTAAAATACAAGAAGAAGAAGAAAAGAATAAAAAATAATAATAATAATAAAATAATAAAAATAATAAAAAGAATATAATAAAAGAATAATATAATAAATAATAATAATAATAATATAATAATAATAAAATAATAATAATAATAATAATAATAATAATAAAATATAATAATAATAATAATAATAATAACAACATTTTCATAGATAATATAGTTTCAAAACATTTACTAAAAAAAATTTTGGGGGCATTCAATACATTTAGACATTTTTTACTAAAAACAAATATAATAATAAAATAATAATATAATAAAATAATAATAATAATAATAATAATAATAATAATAATAATAATAATATAATAATAATAATAATAATAATAATAACAACAACATTTCATAGATAATATAGTTCAACATTTACTAAATTTTTTTTGAGGGCATTCAATACATTTAGACATTTTTTACTAAAATACAAATATAATAATAATAATAATGACAACATTTTCATAGATAATATAGTTCAAAACATTTACTAAAAAAATTTGTTGGGGCATTCAATACATTTTAGACATTTTTTACTAAAATACAAATATAATAATAATAATAATAATAATAATAATAATAATAATAACAACAACATTTTCATAGATAATATAGTTCAAAACATTTACTAAAAAAAATTTTGGGGGCATTCAATACATTTAGACATTTTTTACTAAAAAACAAATAATAATAATAATAAAATAATAAAATAATAATAATAATATAATAATAATAATAATAATAATAATAATAATAATAATAATATAATAATAATAATAATAATAATAATAATAATAATAATAATAACAACAACATTTTCATAGATAATATAGTTCAACATTTACTAAATTTTTTTTGAGGGCATTCAATACATTTAGACATTTTTTACTAAAATACAATATATAATAATAATAATGACAACATTTTCATAGATAATATAGTTCAAAACATTTACTAAAAAAATTTTTGGGGGCATTCAATATATTTAGACATTTTTACTAAAATACAAATAATAAAATAATAATAATAATAACAACATTTTCATAGATAATATAGTTCAAAACATTAGCTAAATTTTTTTTGGGGGGCATTCAATACATTTAGACAGTTTTTACTAAAATACAAATATAATAATAATAATAACAACATTTTCATAGATAATATAGTTCAACATTTGATACGAAGAGGCTATATTGATTGTTGAAGAGCGATTGTTTTGGCAGAGAGGAGCATGAGCAGAGAGGAAATATCAGCTCGCATGAACAGGGGCCAGCAGTGACTCTCGTATGAACAGGGGCCAGCAGAGAGGCTCTCGCATCTCGCTCGCCGCCGCCCAGCAGGCGTCTCCGTCCGTCCGGCCTCCGCCCAGCAGGCGTCTCCGTCCGCCCAGCAGGCATCTCGCTCGCCGCCGCCGCCCAGCAGCGTTCTGCAG